>NC_142086.1:30188428-30493428 GCF_054644295.1 Miniopterus natalensis
ACTTTGATCCTTCATGATATATGATAGCACAGCACACTGCCTCTTATCCTGTGGTGTACTATTATATCTAGAGGTACTGGCCCTCTTTATTCCTGGAAGGTAGATTGCATTCTGAACTATTCTCTGTCTACAGTGGCAAAAGATATGCCCTCACAGAAGTGATTCCCATTCAGTTTACAGGTTGTTTTCCCTGACAATATAGCCATTGAATGATCTATCTTCAGAAGTTTTACTTGTTATGCAAATTATCATGAAGCACATTTAAAAAATCTAGTTCAGTTCAAAAGAGGACACATATTTTGAATATAAATGTACCTTTCTACTTTGCCTATTAGCCCCAATTAGAACAAAGTTTGGAGACTCCTTAAGCCTGGGCTCCAAAGTCTCATTAGCTCTTAAATTATAATATTTTTCAAGTATCAGAATGTCCTGTAACAGATTCCTAAACTTCAAAAACTCTAGCAGTGCTCCCCATTGTCTTTTGTACTGAGCACGGGGATTAAGGAAGCAGGCCCTACATTACCTTACTTTGCTTAGTATTAGACATTCCATTACTTTAGGACCATCAGGATTACTACTTCATACAGCCAATAAGTTGATGATTGGAGTAATAAAAAATATCTTATTTATATTTCAGTGGAAAGAACAAAGGGGTCTTTAACATGCAGCAGTTATAATAACAACATGGATGGGTAAACAAAAATTGCTTTCAAAACTAAATAAAAAATAAATTCAAATCCTATTCTTTACACCTATTATTAAAGTCATGAAAGTCCATTTACATATCTCTATGAGGATGTACAGAGAGAAGCCAGAATGGAAAATATAATAAAACCAAAAGATAGAAATCACAAACCAGAAAAAAATAAAATCAACCCACAATATGGTCTGAAGTTTTCCCGTAAAATTGGTTTGGAACAGCTACATAAACCAATTTGGTTCATTGACTTTTTGATGGTGTACATTTTGTTCCTTCAGATCTTATATTGATCATAATATATCACTATATATGGGATGGATATAGTTTTTATTAGAGAGAGAGGAAAAAAAAAGGCTGGATTTCATTAGATCTTATCAAGCTGAAAAACTGTCAGCTTCAGAAAGAAATTGGGTCTTCATGCCAACAGAAAGAAATATTCTATTGAAACATTGAACCACAGACTTTTAGCAGAACACATATTTAATAAGCATCCCTGTATGACATTTCTTGTAAAAATCTTAACTGTTTTGAGCTATACACCGACTGATCTTTGATTTGGACTTTTACTGAAAAAACAATTACATGTTGCATATCCAGTCTTTGAATGTTTTCTCTTCAGTAAATTTACTTCAGTATTTGAAAGTTTTTTGTTTTTTTAATAAAAATATTTTTGAAATACCAAACTCAGTCTTTAATATATTTGTCAAACAAGATTTACCTTAAACTTCACATCTTACATTATTAATAATTTAAAATCATAAAGAATATGCAAATTTTATAAAACAAATCCATCACAACAAGCAAACTCTTAATCAAATCTTTTGTAGCTGACTTTCAACAAGACGCAGGATTACCCTGGCAAGATATAGAAAATTATATGAAAATGAGAAAGATGCATCCATTAAGCAAATCACAGATTCTGTCATCATTTCTCTTAACTGAAGCCAAACAGCAAATGCTCTTAACAAAGAATAACACCTAGAAATTTCAGACAACTAAATCACTGGATAAAGGGATGAGTTTTAACTCTCAAATCAGTCACATAGCTGAAAGACATGGAAAATGGAGCTGCCTGGCATGTAACGTTTGCATGCTTTAAAAAAAGAACAATTGCATCAGTTTGCAATTTTCAATCAGTTAAATTTTCTTACATTACAAAAGTATAAGTAGATGTTCTATTTTTTTAGCCACTGCTTTTTATTTTCTCTTAAAACATTATTATAATTTTACTTTAAATAGGTACATAGTTGTCATTACTGTCCAACTGTAAACATGATCATGAAATTAGGTTTACATATGTATGAAGTGCATGTAGTAAGACAATTTTGCTTTAATTTTGATACTTATGATCTCTCTCTCTCTCTCTCTGGAGATTACATTTGTTTTTCCTCAACCTATAAACACCCCAGACTAAATATTTAATCAACCTCAAAACACACTACTGATTGAAAAGAAAACCATGAAAAGAAAACTAAGGAAATAGAAATAGGTCTGAACAATATTAAAGGTTACCAAAGAAAGACATAAAGGAAAGTTCTTGTCCTTCTAGTTAATATATTCTATATTTTTAAAGTAGAGTAACTAAAACAGCTTAATAGTAATGCTAGACTAGAGAGCTGAAAAAAAGAAGAGTTAGTCCAAACACAACCCCAGGTGCATGTCCCAGTGAACACATTAGGGAAAGGAACACAACACACTGCCACGGCAAAGAATAAATCAGATACAAAAGAGAAGTAGGGAGAGCCTGACATGGAAATGAGTAAAACACTCAGACAGTGTATTTACTAAAGAGGAAATACCAATAGGTCATATACCAGTTTGCTGGAGGTCCCATAACAAAGTACCACAAAACGGCCAGCCCTGGTGACTCAGCTGGATGAGTGTCGTCTGATGCACCAGCTTCATTCCCAGCCAGGGCGTGCAGGAGGCAGCCCTTCCAGGGTTCTCTCTCATCACTGATGTTTCTAGCTCTCTCTCCCTCTCCCTTCCTCTTTCTCTAAAAATCAATAAAAAACATTATTTTATTTAAAAAAAAAAAAAAAAAGAACTACAAAATGGGTGGCTTAGAACAATAGAAAATTGCCGTCTCCCAGGTCTGGAGGCCGCCAGTGCTGAGAGCTGTGCGGGCCGAGCCTGCTGCGCGCCTCCCCGGCTTTGGGGCTTCGGTGGCAGCCTCTGGCACCCCTTAGCTTCTGCTCCCGCTGGCACCCTGTTTGCCTTCGTCTTCACATGGCATTTTCTCTGTGCATGTCGGTATCCCAATGCCCTCTTTGTGTTGAACTAGGGGCCCAGTCTATGACAGTATGACCTCACCCTAAGCTAAGTACATCAGCAATGACCCCATTTCCATGTAGGGTCACACTGTGATGTGCGGGGGGTTAAGCTTTCACCACATGAATTGTGGAGAAACACAGTTTAACCCACAAGAGGTTGAAAGCACATAATATACACTCCATTTTGCATGTAATAAAAGAACTTAAAGTTAAAATTTACAGTCTGATGCCATTTAAAAAATAAATATTTATATTACTCAATGATGATGATAAATTACTTTCATAAACTCCTGGTGCCTTTTTACGTCTGTGCTCTTTTCCTGGGGGAAAAGCTACCATATGTATCAATGTCTTCAAATTCTGTATTTTGCCAAATCATTTAATGTGTGAATATCCACACACAAAAAAGTATTTTAAAAGTAGCTATAGGTTTTATAGAAAGATGTCCATCAAAACACTTTTTACTTATAAGATTGGAAAAACAATTTTTATTTAGGAGCTAATAAAACAAATGTTTGATATGCATAATTTACAATAATGCCCAGACATTAAATAATTGAACATAATTTTTATAGCTTATAGCACTTACTAATTTGTCAGGTATAAATCTAAGCATTAAATATATGTATTTAATGAGAATACACACAAGGACCCTATGATGTATATGCTCCTATAATCGCAGATTTATTTTTGGTAAACTTTAGGTATAGAAATTTAAATAACTTGTCTGAGGTCACCTAGTTTTCTAAGTAGCAGAGTAGAGTTAAATCCCAGTTTAGTCCCAAATTCCATTTTCCTAACCACTTTGTTAAATTTCCCTCATAAATTGATACAGAAATATATGTATGATATTCGGTTGTTTGAATGAAACAATTTATAAGATTTTAGATGTAATTTTTAATTACTTGCATTGAAAAAATACCGAGGAAGATAATATGCTGAGATAACATCTTTACCTTGGACTTAAGTGATTATCAGTGATTTTTATTGTTACTTATACTTTTGGTATTCTTTCCTAAAATATTTAAAATTTTAAGATGCAACAATAAAAATAATACCTGTTCATATTGCATTTTTTATGGTTTTTAGAGAGAGATAGGAAAAGAGAGAGGCAGAGAGAGAAACATCAACTTGTTGTTCCACTTTTTAATGCATGAATTTGTTGCTTATTGCATGTGCCTTGACTGGGACCAAACCTGCAACCTTGACATATGGGGACAATGCTCCAAACAACTAAGCTATATGGCCAGGGACTCACATTGCAATTTTGATATACATTTACTGGGCAAAATCTAAAAGTAAGTAAGATATTTGATAATTTGAATTTTTGTTTCTCTCCGGGTAAACTCATGTTTAATTCAAAATTCAGGAGGCTAGATACACTGACAAAATATAAATAAATTATATGTTTTATGTAATTAACCCAGGGTCGCTATCTATTAGAGCTTAGTTTGTATATCCACCTTAGGGAACTATGGAATACTGTAGACACTTCATGTGACCTAATTTGCATATGAGGGCCTGTGCCCTTCATAGAAGGAAATATGCCAAAGGAATTTTAGCTTGTTGCCAGGTTCTCTGAATTCCTGACTTTGGTTACTACTGCACAGAATTATGTTCACTAAGACATTCTAGGAGGAATAGATTTGAAAACTGTAGGACCTTTGAAAATATAATAATGTGCTTTAGACCAATAAGCAGTAAGCTAAAGCACATCTTGCTCACTGAGAATAAAACATAATCCAAGGAAAAGTGGAATACTATGAAATAGAGCAGAGTGAGGAAACATGACCCCTCCCCAATTTCACATTGTGTTCCCCAGCATAAGTGTTTGCTATTCTTATTTACTGAATATTGAAGGTGGTGAAGGGGATGCAACTGAAATATTAATTAGTTGAATTAGTAAGTCATGGCAGTTAAAAGAATTATTCAACAAAATAATCTTTGCTTTTGGTCTTATTATAACTACAAGGACAAAATATGACAAGATCTTGTCCCAATATGTATTGTTACATATCCACTTGTATCCCTCAAACCCAGACATTTAAAATATATTATTTTATTCAACATTTCTTGTTAGGAATGTGATAGGCTGCATAGTGACAAGTGTACCTCTCTAACATAATTTAGGAGCACATTATAAAACTCCCTTTTACCTTGAACAAAAAAATTCTAAGCAAAGCCTGGTCAGTAATACATCTGAGAGCAAGAAATTCAGATTTTAGAGTTGAGACACATAATCAGAGTTAGATCACTCACAAGAATAATAATTGGAGTGCCAAGATTTTGCCCAGATAAAAATTTCTAGATCTTTGTGGCAAAAATCCAAATTTTTCTTACAAATTAGAACAAGGCTATACAAGCTTTGTTTATGGGATAGAACATATGAAGGTACTATTGTGTTTATTGGGGAAGACAATATGTAAGAGAACAGCTTTGTTATACCTTCTAAATATTAGACTTTTAAGATATTTTTCCTGCAATATGTTCTGGGCTAGCTTTACATGAAATTGTGAATCTGGTCAATTTGTTTTGATCCCACTAGGCTTTCTTTCTTTCTTTTATTAATTTATCTTTATTGTTGACAGTATTAAAAATGTCTCCTTTTCCCCCCATGGATCCCCTCCGCCCAGTATCAGCCCCAGTTCCACCCCCAGGCCTTCTCCACACTATTTTCTCTGTCCATGGGTTATGCATAAATGCATATAAGTTCTTTGATTAATCTCTCCCCACCCACTCCCCCACCCTTGCTTTCTCTCTGAGATCCCTCAGTCTGTTCCACGCTTCTATGTCTCTGGATCTATTTTGTTCATCAGTTTTATTTTGTTCATTAAATTACACATATGAGTGAGATCATAGGCTTTTCAATGATGGGTCTTTTACCCATTCATCATATCCAGTTTAATCATAGCTCTTTACAACCTAAAATCTGAAAAAAATCATATAATATCAACCATTCACACTGCTATGTGGATTTAAGTCAGTATTGTTGCTTTTTATTTTCTTCTATTGGGTATTTATATTTTATGTTATAGTGAAGAGAGGCTTTTCTCTCTTAAGGAAATTTCAGGAACAGGTAAGACAAAAAGATAGGATTATACGTTTTGGCATGGATCTCTTCATGGTGCTAAAAGCATCTCACACAACAGTTGTGCCCTCTACCTACATATAAGGTTGGAAGATTCAAGCTCGATCAACATTTATCAGTATCATCTGTGCTCACATTATTAAAATAATGGGTTAATCAGGTCATCTCTCATTTTAATATGGAAAAATATAACCAATATTCTGATTGAAGATGTATTTTCATTTAATATACCAAAGATGTAAGGAAGTCCTTAAGGGATCCTGGATGAAGTACTTTGCGGTTGTCTTGCTAAGGCTGGATTTGTCAATTCAAACGAAAAAGATCAGGGTTTTGGTAAGCTCCTCAAGGGTCTTATGTAAGGGGTACACAAGAGGAGGTCCCTGGAAGGCCAAGGACACTGTTGTTTACGAGGGCTGTTGGAGAAGCCATAATAAGTCACATTTGCTTGTGGCTGTGCAGGCTGTTGTCTAGGACATTCGCTTACATGAAGTGTTAGTATCAGTTATCCCCGAAGGCCGCTTAACCAAACAAAACAGATGCAAGGCAGCAATACCAGGGAGTAGCTTAGCTAAATTCTTGACACCTAGACTCAATTTTTCTCATCAGTACATTGGAGAAGCTACAGCTCTATACTTTATTCAAAATTCGCAATAAACTTACAATAAATGTGAGGAGCTCTTGTAAGTGTGGTAGATTAGAGGAGCAATGAACTAGGTCCTATTTATCAAGATATTTTAGTTAAAATCCCAGTCTTCCCTTTGATAAACTTTGTGGACAAGAGCAAATTCATTTCCACCCTCATGTTTAAATTTTCATTTTGGTCCTGTCAGATATTTGGGTGTCTTCTGTAATGGATATGATGAATGGGTAGCTTGCATTTCATGAGCTACCTCTCAGAGGTCTTACAAGAAGGACGATAACCCTCTTGTTAGCAGCATTAAGAGGCAAATATCATGAATAAGCTATGGATCTTGGTGCCATATAAATTACTTACCCCGTAGCCTAATAAAAAAAGATAAATGTAACATCTATGAGACAGCCTTTTCACTGCTCTTGATTGATAAGAAAACTGACCTGGGCTTTTTTCACTATCAATAGGAGACTTTATGAGGGAATGTGCCAGGAGAGGTTTTTTTTGGTTTTGTTTTTAAATGTATTTATGTGAAAAAATATCTTAAACTTTAGTTATTTTAAGCATAGTTATTTTAAACTTTATGTGCCACCCATTTTCAGAAACTTGTTCCACAGAGATATCACCTTGCAATACTATTTAAACAGAATTACAGAGAATGCAGTAGATATAAAAACTTGAGCTTTCTTAATCAAAAGCCATGAGCAGAAATAAAACCATGGAACCTGTGGATCTGATATTGAAAATTGTAATTTCATTAATGCGGTCATAGGAAGATCCTTAGCTCTAACAGCACAATTGCAGAGCTATTTTGGAACACCCAATTGTGAGGAGCTTAGCAAACAGAGACAGCCAGGCAACTTCAGAGAGAAAGCTTTCAAATTTTTGAAAGCTTAGTCATTGTAAAGCTATTATTGTGCATTAAAGAAGTTTCAGTGTCATTGTTTTATTGTAGGTCATGATATGTGTCCAAAATTGGCTGACTTAGCAAGATCCAACACCCAATATTCTTATTTTAGGTAGTGTCTATTCACTTAACTAATTGTGTACTACAAGTAGTGGTCAGAAGCAAGCAGATTCAGAGAAGTTAGCCATAGAGAAGTTTACTGTTGTGGAATTAATTTTTGTAGGTTTCATTTCTACTGTTCAATCAGTGAACTGGGCCATCATAGGAATTTATTATTAAAAACAAAGATCAAGTAATTGTTCTGATTTTTTTTCATGCTTCTGTCATCTTCATCTTTTTTTCCCTTTTTATTGAATTGATTGGAGTGACACTGGTTAACAAAATAATAGCAAAGATTGAATAATTGAATAAATATCTCCAGCACTATATGCTCCAGTGACTGTAAAAATCAACTTTTATTAGCAACCTAGAACCTTCAAAGATCTGAAAATTGGGCCCAATTCTTGACATACAAAATGTAAGCTAAGGGCCTGCTGAATTGTTAAAAACCATAAGGATCTAAGATTTTACTCTTTTGAACACTAAGAATTTAGTCTGCCATAGCATGGTGAGTGATTGCAGAAGACACAAGAATCCTGGGTCAGAGAAAAAGACTTTATTGTTGCATGACAGCATGAGCTTAACATTCACACCAATTTTCCTTATTCCCCAGCCCCACAGGGCAAGACAGAGTGTCCCAGGTGGATGTCACACAGTGGGCTTGAGTCATAGTTGAGGAACCCTGAGTTTAGTTAACTCCAATCTTTTATATTGGGCTATATGTGATCCTGTCCCATCTTCTTTGCTCTCTCAAGGAAGACATTATATCTTCTAAGGCCATTTGTGATATAAGCATCCTTTTGAAAAATAGCCCAAAACAAAAGCTATCAGTGTCTCTGCTCATAGCAGTTCAGAAACGCAGGTAACCCATGGAAAATTGTCTTCTAAAGTGCTTTGCCTGGGAAAATTTTAGTGCAGCAGGTGTACAATTGGTTGGTTTGTTTATCAAGGCTTGGGCATATTTTAAAATGTTGAAAGCTTATTCTTCGATTTTCCTAAATACCCTTTTTTCCTGTCAGCTTAGTCTTTTGGCATTTCATGTAATTACCTTGCATGCATGGTCATTGTTCTGCTGAGAAGCATTTTATGATTATACTCTTGATGATCTGGTGACATTTTGGGTTATTTGATTGTGCACTCAGTGACATCTCTAACTGTTAAGATTGCTATTTCTGGATATTTTAAAATTACCCTGAGTATCTTAATAGTTCTAGTTTTCACATTGGGAGTTGCTAATGCCTTTATAAAGTTAAATGTGTGGTTACCTTTATTTATTAATTTAAGAAAAAAAATAATGCAAATTAGGATGAAATCTGTTAGTTAGAGAAAGCTCTTTGTCATCTTTCTTTTCCTTTTCTTAGTGAGAGAATATTAATGTAGCAAGAGCAGTAAAAGTAATTGTTAGAGAAGTCCACTCTACACCATCCACATGCACAATGGGTAGGAAAGGACTGAGCCTGAAAAAGATTTGTCCCTAAGAAGTGTGCATCCAGCAAGCAGCACAGCAGAATCACAGTGACAATGAGCAGTTCTGCATTAATTTACAGATTTATTTAATGATTTAAACTATCCATATAGTGCTGGTTATTTTTCATTCTGGGTAGATTAAGAGTGACTTGCCTAACTGGATTTCAGAGCCAGCCTGCATTTAACTTAAGAATGAGAGCAAGGCCTGTGGTCATATCTAAACACCCTGTGCAAGTCCTCTGCTATTAGCACTCATCTTACTCTTTAGTGAGGTCAACGCTTAATTCAAATGACCAAACACTGTTTTCAAATGTTTAGAGAATCTTGATTTTGATTAGAGATTATCAGTGAATATACTTAAAAGACTCAAAATGTTATAATAAATCAATGAAATGGATCAACAGAAAAGAAATCACACTGGCACTCAGTATTAGGGGGAGAATAAGAAATGGTGGAAACTTGGAGAGTCTCCCTAAAAAAATCACATTACTCAAACTCAATTGTTTAATGTGGCATGTTAACAGATTTTTTAATATTTTCAAGAGAAAACTCAAAATTTTATGTAAACTCCCATTTTGGGGGACTACATTTCAGTTAGCTTGTAAGTTATCAGTTTTTACCCTTTGTTTTTGATAAAGAGTGGTACTTGGGAACAAGTGCTCTGAAATTCTTTCAATGACTAATGAGCTGCTAAATTAACTGCCTCAGTCCAAAGAGAGTTCAGGCTATTTCTGAAAATATAGAATGCACCAGACCTCCAGAGCTGGCTTGTCATGTACAGCTTTGATCTTGTGGAGAAGGCTTAAGTTATTAGTGTTTCTTATGTGTGCTTTTCTGAATGAAACTTCTTTAATCGACAGCAGAGGGAAACTGAGAGGACATTTAAAAGCAAACATTAATTAGTTTGTTGAACTAATATCCTCAATGTTACTGAAAAATGTTAGGTCCCTAAAATTTAAAGCAAGCATCCTTGTGCATAGATCTTTGAAAATTTGTTCTTGGAGAAGTGATGCAAAGAAAATTTGGCCCATTTGTTATGTATAGCATTGAAACAATTCAATTGATTTTCTGACTTCTTAAAAGGTCATTTGAAATGTTAAAATGCAGAACCCAACCAACGATATTCTAAACATTATATGGCCCATTCCCCTTAAAGGATTACCAACTACATGGAGGTGTTATAGTCAGACAGAACCTCGGACTCAGAACGTTTATTTTCTTTTGGCATTAAGCAGGTAACTACCCTTCATTTGTTTTCTTAACTATTTTATAATGTTTTGCAAGTACTTGTAATGATTTCCACAATCAACATTGATTCTTAATAGTAGGCAGATTAATCCTTCTAGATATTAATTATGTAAAAGCACTCTGGGTTTTGAGGAGGTATTTGTTTTAGTATTGAATTAATGATTAAATAATAATTATAAAATACAGCAAGTAAGATGAATATTGCAATCAAAGGCATTTACAGGCAATTTTAATGTGAAATATTCTGACAGACTCTCAGTGGTTGGCCCTAAGCCAATAGGAACTCATAGCGAAAAGGGAGGAAACAAGTATATAAAGAATTTTAGAAAAATCAGTTGTATCTGTGTTCAGGTCTTGGCATAATATTAAATCTAGCATTAGTCATATGCCTAAAGGTACAGAGTGGAATGCACAAATGTAAGGCTGTAGGATGCCACCTAAAGATCTTCTACCATTATGCATTCTTCACTTAAGGATCATTCTTTTGGGTACTAGGGGCGTGCTTACTTGAATGCCTCCAAGTCTAATATACTTGTAACTATATTACTCCAACAGAGTGGCATTTTTCAGGACATTAACTATCTGGCAGTCAGCAGTCAATAAATATCCTAAAGATATAGATACAATATGGCGTGGTTAAATGGAGATTGATCTAGAACACTAAATCATCTGCCATGGAATTTAATTCTTCCATTATACTTTGAAAAATCAGAAAACTAGGTTCCCCTGAAAACTTACCCTTGCACTCTCAGTTATTCCTTTTTTAATCATTATATCCACATTCAGCTTCTCTCTCACAATTTATATTTAATATGATTGAGTCTTCCTTAGCTTATAAACAACTAACAAACAAGCAAAAGAAAACATCTCCTTTGACCCTTCTCACCCCCCACCTCCGGTATCTCTCTTTTCTAGCTCACAGTCAAGCTTCTTAAAAGAACTTCTTATACTTTCTGCCTACTTCTTCTGGGTTTAGTTCTCTATTCAAATTATTCCAATATGTTTAAAATTCCCATCAACTCATACACTCTACTAGATCCTGAATAACTTTCTTGTTTATGCTTCTTAATCATATCTTGTTTTTAAAGAGTTATCATAAAATCTGTAATCAAGTTTTTCAGAAAAAAAATATTTTTTTCAAAATGTTCATAATACTTTATTTATAATAGTAAAAAACTGAAAATAACCCAAATGTCCTTCGATAGATGAGTGGAAAAATTATGGTATATCCATACAATGGAACTATACTATTCAACAATAAGAATGAATTAATTATTGATAAATGTGACAGCATGGATGAATCTAAAACTCATTAGGCTGAAATCAGAGATTCAACTCTGGGAGGGAGGGAGATTCACAATGCCACTGCTGGCTTGAAGATGGAGGGACCACTTGGAAAAGATCTGAGGGTGTCCTCTAAGTACCTAAGAACAATCCTTGGCTGACAGCAAGGAATTAAACAGGAACCTTAGTTCTAAAAATGCAAGGAACAAGAAAATACTTTTGAAGAGCTTTCCTACTTTCCAGGGATGATCTAATGGATATTGCTACCTGTGGCTGCTCTTAAGGGGATCATCCTACTTGACCTCTCTGTTGCACAGTTTACCACATTCTTTTTGTACACTGTCTATAAAATCCAGAGTATATTTTACACATACTGTATATCTCAGTTTGGACTAACATTTCAACAGCGATCAATCGATACATGTGGCTAGTAGCTACTGTGTTGGACACCAGTAGCTGCTGTACCCTTGCCTAGTTAATTCACAGTAATTGTTGGCATCTCATCTAATGCACTGTTTTTCTCAAAAATGCCTCTGTGGTAGTCAAGTTAGTGTATCTTTGATATATAATATCACAATATCATTTTTCTCCCATCAATAACACTTAATCTTGTATTAAAATTATACATTTATATAGTGTTATGATTTGTTTGACTTTCCATCAAAGCATGAAATTTGCTTTCCCCTCCCCCCATCATTGTTTTCCCAGTTCCTATCTTGATATCAGAGTACTTATAGACATCCATATGTATTATATTCATGGATGCATAATGACTAAATAAATAATTGAATATGTAAGAAGGAAAGAGAAATACTGGAATAGAAATGGAGTGACAATGTAGACAAACTATGTTGTAAAACAAATGGTATGGGTTTGTACTGAGATGGACTTAGATTTACAGTCTGAGTCTCTTCCTTTAGCTGGGTAATTTGGACGTGTTGTTTTCCATTGTAATATTTATTAGTGTTGGACCAAATCAGGTATGTAAAAACCATAACAATTGATTAAAACAATGTCATAACAATTGATAAAGATGCTTTTCTATACCGATATTTTTCTGAGACTGCTAATGGTTGAACATTCATGGGGAAGATAGCATGGAACTCTGTTAAACTCACTACACATAAATATGTATGTGTAAGAATCCATTTTTTATTTTAAGTCCTTCTTTGTCATCATCTAACAGTATTTGTCTACTTAAGTACCCAAAAGAATTTTTTTGAAAAGCCCAGTGGTCAATTAACATTAAAGAGAAAGAAATCCTGCCTTTTGCAACAACATGGATGGGCCTGGAAGACACTGTGCTAAGTGGAATAAGTCAGTCTCGGAAGGGCAAATATTATGATTCCTTTTATATGAGGTATCTAAAATAGTCACACTCACAGAAACAGAGAACAGAATGGTGGTTGCCAAGGAATGTGGAGAGGAGAAAATGGGCAAATGTGCTAAGTGGGTGTAAAGTTACAATTAACCAAGATGAAAAAGTTCTAGAGATCTACTACAAAACTTAGTGCTATAGTTAACAATACAGTGTTGTACATTTGAAAAAAAATTAAGAGGATAGATCTCACTCTAAATGCTCATACCACAAAAAAAAAAAAAAACAACAAAAAAACAAAAGAACACAAGAAATCTTTCAGAGATGACGGATTTTTTTATTATCTTGTATGTGGTGATGGTATCACAGGTGTATGCACATATATCCCAACTCATCCAATGTAAACGTTAGCTATGTGCAAGTTTTATATATTAAGTATACTTCAGTAAAATTGACTTTATAACAGTGGTAATAAAATGTGCTTATTTCCTGACTAAATGGTCTAGGATTAGGAAGACATAAATGTCCTGAAGAGAAAATTTGCAAAATTATATTTGTTACAGCATTGGTTTTATCCTAAGACTAATTTACCCAGTGGCCTTAAGAGGGCTACAACAGCATTGCATCTGACTCAGGGATCCCCAAGACAACCCTCAGGCTCAATGACTCATTAGGAGGACTCAAGTGCTCAAAAGCTGTTGTCTCATGGCTTCAGTTTATTACAGTGAAAGAATACAGGTTAAATTCAGCAAAGGGAAACAGCACATGGAGCCAAGACTGGCAGAAACCAGGTACAGATTTTCAGGTGTTCTTTCCCTGTGGGGTTGCACAAATGTGCTTAATTCTCTCATAAGAATGTGTAACAACATGCATTTAGCATTGCCAATGAAAGAAGCTCACCTGAGGCTTTGGGACAGATTTTTATTGGGGGGTCAGTTCAGGCTCCAGACCTGCACAGCAGGAACTGATGTTCATCATAAATCACATTGTTAGCATAAACTACCCAGCCATACCTGTACACAATGATCAGTGCCTTAGGCTTACAAAGAAACTATTACCAAGCAGAACATTCCAAAGACTCAGAGCTCAGCAACTGGCAGCTGGCCAAGGGCCAGTCTTGAAAACAGACCTTGGAAATGTACAGGGCTTGAACAATACAGGCCTGCTGAGTGAACCCTTACCTGTATAATATCTAAATACAACATCTAAATTTTTTTAAAAGAATTTTTACCTCTAGTGTCTTTCACAAGAGTCTGGGACCTATTCTCAATATCTGTCTCAGGTTTCATATTTCCAAAACAATCCCAAGAAAGAGAAATAGAATTTCATGATTAGCTTTTATTTTGAATTAGTATCATTTTACTTGCAAGGGTGGGGAACATCAGACCAGTGGACTGTATATGGCCCTTGAAATCATTTGGTCTGGCCCTGCCAAGGCAACCACAGGCAGGACTCGAAATTCAATAAATCTAGGAGCTTTTTTCATAGCTAATTTTTAAGTTAGATATTTTTGTACAGCCTGAGAATGATATTATAAATGTGAAAATGGTCCTTGGCAAAAGTAAGGTTCTCCACCCCTGCTTTAGGGGAATCCAAAGCACAATTGGGGTTGTGTTAGGAAGGGGCATGGGGAGAAATTAGCATTGAATTAAGCAGTCAAACATGTTTCCTACAGCACATGTTTTAATATTATTGATTCACAACACATGAAAGCATAAGAAATGAGACTATGTTGGACTGTTTTACACACATACACACACACTTATACATATATATGTATATACATTCATATCTGTCTATATATGCATGTGTATTTACATATATGTGCATCTAAATGCATGTATATATCTCTATCTATCATCTATCTCATCAATGCTCTATGTTAGAAGAAGAAATTAGAAATAAGCTGAAATCCTGTAATAGGTGACTTTTATTTAAATATTCTTACTGTCAAACTGTGAGATTCTTTGCAATACCATCTTTTTTCTGAATAAACTAACTTCTCATTTTCCTATCCTTGCCTCTAAACTTCTTTTCAATTCCCCAGAAAATGATTGTTAAAAACTCATGAAATATTAATGTCCCTCTGGATCCAGCTTCATTCTTTCCTAGTAGCTTCTGTTACCTTTCCAAGCTTTTAGAGGAAATTGAAGGTACATGAAAATTTTCTCTTGTCCTGTATATCTTTTATTTATCTTTTAATGCTTCCTACTATCTTTAGTCCTGGTGACTAATGTTCTCATCATCTAATCAGAAAAAATTAATTTTATATATTTATAATCTAATGTAGATACTTGAAATTTTCCGTTTGACTTCAGAAAATGATCAATGTTTTATCCAAAGTAATAATAAACTCTTTTTTTAAAACTCTAGACAGGTAGAACCTTTTGAGAAGGCAGTTCCTCAAATCATACCGTTATATACTAACTCTAAACGAAATCCTTCGTAAGTTCCTTGCCAAGCTGGTTCTCTCTTCTATTGTTCCCTTTTCCCTTCCAATACCCTTGTCCCTTTAGAAAGAACTCAACTGTAAGGTTTAAAAACCCGAGGAAATCAGAAAAGTAAAAAATGTAATTTTGTTGAGGGACTAATATATTTAGTTATCAAGCCAAAATATGAGAAGAGGCAACTGAGGATTTTCATATTTGCCCTCAATGTGTTTGTCCAGCCTATATGACCTAACTTTTCTCTATTTCTCTCACATGTGCATTGTATATATAGGTCAATATTCCAAATTCCCCAGTACTTTATAGAGTTTTTTCATTCCTCTATTTCTTTTCAATTTTCATTTCCTCTGACCAGATAATTCCTATATATACTATATTATGTGATTGAGTGTCTCCTACTCTTCCTTACTTTTTTAGCTCAAAGATAACATTTTGCTGGGAACTTTTCCGATTGCCTTGGACAGAATCAATTACTTCCTCTTCTAAGGAGTCACAACTGCAAGTACAAATCTCTGTTAGCTTGTATCACATTATATACATATTTGTACCCTTTGATACCTAACCCAATATCTGGCTCATGGTAAATGATCAGTAAATCTGTGGACCTGAATTTTAAAGAAATGCACAGAGGTATTGCAAAGGATTGTTATAAATTAAACAAGAGAGTGATTGGTAATGGGAGTGGGGATGAGAGCAGCTTTGTGACTTAGAGAAGTCTTTACAAGAAGTAATATGCGATAGTAGTCTTTGCAAGATAAATGAAATTCCACCATCCAGAGAATTATAGGGAGAGCATTACAAACAGAAAGAATTAATAGAACAATAATTTATTTCATTAATTAGTTTTTTCTGCCAGCAACAGAAATTATGGGACAACTTTGATAAAAAATATATTTGTTAAGAAGATATGAAGATTTATAGGTATCCAAGAGCAGTTTTATCAATAAATAGAAAAGTCTACCTTTTCTATGCTTGTCCCCAGTTTTAACCCTTTATCTGGCTGAGGGTTGTTTTCATTCGCCATCACCCCCACCTTTTTAAAAATATGCATATTTTTCTCTCTAATACTTATCTTTTTATGGCCACCTTTTATAAAACTATTGTGCTCCTGAAATTCCTCCAGACCTCCCTCAAGTTATTCTTAATACTGTAGTATATTCCAGAAGCTTCTGAGAGCCTGTGAAATGAGCTTCACTAGCTAGGCTCTAAACCTGGTGAACACTACATGTTGGTCAAGGAAGGAAATTACAGTCCTCTATTTTTCAACCTCTGGTTATTGATCAATTATATGTCTCTGTACTCTATTAATTATGACATATTTTGACTAAGAATTTCTGTTATTCTTAGAGATCTTAGAATTCCATTGCTTAATATGATAACCACTAGTTACATGAGTTTTTTAATTTAAAAATTAATTAAAAATAATAAAATTAAATTTCAATCTTTAATTATATTAACCATATTTTAAATACTCAATAGGCAGAAATTCTATTTGTCTTTTTTTCCTCAGGACTAGTTAATGGCCCAACCTACTCCTTCAGTCTCCCACATAACCCTGTATGGATTGACTTCAAGTACCTTATTTTTAACTGAATTTCCTATATTCTTTACAGAGATGTTACTAGGCACTAAATAAATTGCTTTTATAAAAGTAATTTGAATTTGTTGTTACGTAACTGTAATATATTAATATAAGATGATATGGGCAAAGGCTTTTGCTCTACTCCTGAAATTTTCTTCTATATGAATATAACTTTATTAGTATAAAATTCCTATCCTTACTCACCTCCATTATTTTTTTTTATCCAGGAAGGAGGAGTTACCTAACTTACAGGTTTACTTGGGATGAGGAACTGAACATACTTGGTCATGGTTTTTCTCTGGGAATCATTGCCTTCATAGAGAGTATACTTACAATTGTTCTCAGTTAAGTGATGTGCTCCTTGGTGGGGTTCTCACAGTAGCCAGTTGACACTGTGACTGAGTATGTCTGCCAGCATCAGTAAGCCCACTACCCTAGATTTCTAATATCTACCTCATTATTGATGAAGGTGATTGTTTCCATCTGTCCTATTCCTTATCTTTTAATTTCTTGAGAGCTCAAGGGGACAACATGCTTCCTATTAATGGGACACCATCAAACACTGACAGATGAAATGGAATAGGAATTTGTCTCTGAAAGAACTTTTAAAGCAAGGTGCTATTATTTAAAGTAATGTTGCCTCTGCATGTTGTTTTCATCTATTTGAAAAATATTTTTCTTTTGTCCAAACTACAAAGTGAAGTATATTTACTTTTGAAGAGAAATTCCTTGCATAGAATTTTAAATATTTTTATAAACTTATATTCAACTCTTGTAGAAATACGAAGTTATTTTTAACTTCTGGCATCTGTTCAGGCTTATAAAATACATAAACCTTCTTTTACAAACTAAGAGCAGGTTTGCATAACAAATAGTTTATTAGATGCATTCTATAATGTTTTCAAAATTTTTATTAGTGGATAACTTTTGGCAAATAAAATCATTCAGTGGCATAGAATGTAGAAGTCATTCAAATTTATAATAAGATTTTTATTAAAGCATCAAATATATTAGAATAAATTAATCAAAACTCTATTTTATTAAATGAGTAATCATTTGATTTGGAAAGTGGGAATAAAAGGTGAAGGGTTAGGAAGCACTGTGCACTGGAAAAAAATCCCGTTTTCTTTTACAATGCTTAAACAATAATTTCCTGTATTAAGTTCCATTATAAGATACTTTGATTGTACAAAATTGGCATCAATGTTGGTAGTGTAATAAAACTTTTCTGGAAGACTCTGTAGGCACTCCAGTATCACAGCTCTCATAACACATATTAAACATTGCTAGAACTAATGAGAAAGAAACAGGGTTTCTTAAGGTGATGTGGTTTCTGCAGAGAACAGTGTGTTATTGGGAGATACCTATGACATTCCTGTTTATATTAAAAATAAGACAACCTACCAAATGTATTTACTTTGTGTCTTGATGTTTTGTGTGAATGCGTGAAGCTTTCTATGGATATATAAATGTTCTAAAATTATGAAAATTATTTCCCCATCTATTTCCCCCCATTTTATCTTCTTGATGGGATCACAGGAAATATGCCCTTAAAATCAGAGCCCAGAAGACATTTTAGGACTTCTATAGTTGCTATACTTTGTAAGTACTAGAATGTTCTCTAGGCAGTTAAAGACTCAATGTTACTTTTTCTGAAACAATTAGAATCTGTCTGCTTTGTCTGACAAATCTTTCTTCTGGGGGTTACTTGTTATTGATAATCAAGACAGGTGTTTATAGCTTTGTAGCTCCTATCTCATTCTGTTTGGCTAAATAGACTAATGCTGCTTATATAAAAATGAATTTGTTGAGAATCTTCTTTTATTAAGGGGAGATTTCTTGGGTAATGTGAGTGCTCTCATTTTACATGACTTGTTTTGGAGCTCGTTTATTCTATACTGCATTTAAAACTTAAACTGGTGACCTATCAATAAGAAATAAATTAACCAAATATTTGTCAAAACACTTTTATTTTATATGCTATAAACAAAATATGTCACTGAAACTTTTATATGTTTAGTGCCTGAGGACAATTTATTTAGAAAAAGAAATAAGAAGCACATTGGAATAAAATACATGCTATTAAATATTCAATAACGGTTGGCACAGACCAATTAGGCAAAGAAGCATACAGTGAAATAACAGTAATGTGATTCTAAAAAAAACAGAAAAAAATATTTCAATAGATAGGTTAGTGGTTTAACTATACAGGTTACAATTGCAGCCAGAGTAATATGATACTCTTTAGAGGTTCATAAAGCTGCCCTTGGGATGCTTAAATCAAAGAGAAGATGGCCAAGCCAACCTAATTGGTTTATATTTAGCTTTTTCTGTATGACCACAGAATTTCTTAAGATATGTCAAGTTATTATTTTTAAATGTATATTATCTGACTTTGGAAAAGCAACTAAGATGCACAAAAACGGGAAAGGTATTTAAGATTTTAAGATTTTATTATTTTACTTTCCAGAGGAGCCAGGAAAGAAAATGGTTTCGAAGAAACACATCAAAGCATCAGTGGAACAGGATGCTTCCCATAGAAAATGAGGTACAGTGAATTATATAAAAGTAGTGTCTTTATACTTATTCAGCCTGTTTATTTTCTTCCCAGAAGAATGTGGTGGCCTATGCCTGTATAAATTGGAGAGGTAGGATAAATATTAAAGTATATGTGGAATGGCTGAAGAGAAATAATTGCTAATTTTAAATGCATGCCTGGATGATAATGGAAAAAATGTTGTGATTTACTGTTATGTATAAAATTTAAATTATGCCATATACAAATGCGGAAGAATTTTCACTTTGGGGGCTTCTTATCATATGGACGCCTTTTCTTTTGGAAAATTTCTACCTTAGGTATCTTGGTGGGAAGCAAAACTGTCTCCATGATTGAAGCTGAAAATGCCAGATGCTATCTTGTCTTTCCTAGAGTAAGCTGTGCTCCAAGGACCTGGGCTAGCTAATCCCCTAATTTAGAAGTCAGTACTACAGAGAGTAGGGGAAATGGCAGGACCATGTTGCCAGAGATAGCTGTGACCCTAGTGTGAGCCCTGAGAGGAAGACATAGTACCAAGCAAACCAAGGGACAAAGCAGACTTAAGAATTGTGCCAAGGAAATTGGGATGGGTTTATGACAAAGAGGCTGTCTGCAAGGAAGTAAATCAGAAGCCTACTGTAATTCCGAAGGAATAACACTGTCCCCAAACTGGGTACCTGTCCTAACAACTGTTTGAATGATTGAACCTTAAAACAGTACTCTGGCCTACAAACTTCAAAGAGCACAAAACAAAAGCTATACATTTTCAAAACATCCACTTTATATGTAGTCATGGAGGACAGCAAACAAACCAGATGACTCTCCCAGAGATTAGAAGCAAGGATCTGGAGAATAAAGGGGTAGGGAGTCCCTCTTGAATAACTGAGAGATTTCTCAAGGAATTTTCTCCTTCTAGGGTTTTCCAAAGAATTCCACAATCACCGTGAATCAGCAACAGCTGCTTGTTTGTTTGCTGTTCATCTATTTTTACAATGGAAGACTATATTGTGCTTTTTTGGTCCCTCTTACCTGCTGTATATGAAGAGAGGGGTGTCAAAAATTTGCTTTTTTTGTTTTTTTAGATAACAGAATGGAAGGAATCTCTTCCAAATCTGATGGATAAAACTCACAAAGAGAGCATGAACATTGCACTGAAAACAGTACTGAGGTAGACTTTGGGTTCTCCTGCCCTGTGTGTGGATGGGATTATGTTCTGGAGGAAGAGAATTGCCCATGGGCATTTGGTAGGCATATTGGACACCAAAGGCTGGGGCTGTAACCAAAGATTTATGCTCCCTTTCATGAATTACAGCTTCTCCTGGGAACATACTGTAGCTAAGAACTGTATTTCCAGCCCCCCCACCCCCATCCTCATCTTTGACCATTGACAGTACATGGAATCATAGTTGTCAGAAGTGACAGGGAAGTAGAGATGCTGAGTATCATTTGGGGGCCAATATGGTTAAGAAGCTGGTGTGCTTTCTCTGTCCTCTCTCTTCTTTAATATTCAAGCTTTATGTCAATGTGGAAGGCAAACTGGAATTCCTGTAGTGAAGGTGTACAAGCCTGTGTCAAACTGCCGGGAGTATAGGCCATCCCCACTCCTACCATCAGGCAGAGACACCAATACTGCTATTTATCTGAATACGAAAACAAAAGTCTACCGTCTTAATTCACAAATATTGAGCTAACATTGACTTAATTAAAGTGTCCTGTACACCTTAAAATAAAGGCATGTAAAATGACTAATTATCCCTATTATCAGCATATATTAAAATAGTCATTGGCTAATAATATTGATAGCACACAATATACAATTTTTTCATGAAATGTAGAGGACATTGTTAATTTTATGTCTCCTTTTCCCAACTTTAAGTATCAGAATTCACAGTCACTACAAGTATTGCAGAAAAAAGATTTCACGTGGGAATTAGAACTTACTTGATTGTGGGAGATGATGGAGCAATTAAGTCTAGAAGTGGGGATCATTGAATCAGAAAAATAGTCACTGACAAAGTCATTGAAAGCATGGGTGGGGCTGCAGAAAATAAAGCTTGAAGGAAAATCCAAGAAACCACTCAGATCTAGACACCGAAATGGTATGCCACAAAGCAGGACTTAGAGAGGGAGAGACTACTAACCATGTGGAATCTATTTCCTAGCAATTTCTGCCTCTGAGGCAGCCAGTATTTCTGTGGGAATGACTGCCTTTGCTGGCCCTCAGCCAAGCACCTCGTGGTGAGTTTGAGTCCGCTGTTGGTCAGCAAGGCCAGCAGCCAGAAATTTAAGTGGGGCATGAGACGAGAATGAAATGAGAACATTTCATTTTCCATTGCTGCTTATGACCTTCACAGAGAAACCTTGTGAGAAAAATGGTCTCTGTTTCCTTATGTCTTCCAAAACGTGCCTAAGTTCCTCTAAATAGCTAAATCTAGGCTGGAAACCTTTAAACGAGAGGGTTCTGGTAAAAATCAACTCACAGCTTTAGGCACAGTTATTCACGATATTTCCTCATTCCTTATTTTCTTTTTAATATCTGTTGGATCTTTTCCCCTTCAATCCTGATATTGGTAATTTATGTTTTCTCTCTCTCTGATTGCATTTGAATATTTTCCTAGGGTTTATCAATTGTTATCAATTTGTTCCTTTGTCAAAGAACAAACTTTTAACTTGTTGCTTATTTGCCTTGTTAATCAGTAGTCATTTTGTAAAATATCATTAATTATTCCTCTGGTTATTTCATATTCACTTATTTTAACTTAATTGTGTCTTTCATAATTATGTCTTAGGTTTAGGTTCTTATTTTTAAACTTTTATTTTTTCCTAATATAAGCTTTGAATCTAGGAATTACCCTCTTAGCACAGCTTTAACTATATCCCACAAAGTTGATATGTCATCTCTTTAATATCATTCAGTTTAAAATATTTTACCACTTTGTGATATCTTTTTTTTTTTTTTAATACATCTTTATTGATTTCAGATAGGGGAAAGGAGAGGGGGAGAGAGAGAGAGAGAGAGAGATAGAAACATCAATGATGAGAGTCATTGATCAGCTGCCTCCTGCACGCCCCCCCTGGACATGAGCCTGCAACCCGGGCATGTGCCCTGACCGGGAATGGAACCGCGATCTCCTGGATCCTAGGTCGACACTCAGCCACTGCGTGTGATAGCTTTTGTGACTCATGGATAACGTTGAATTGTTATGTTGCCTAATTTCCAAATATTTGGTTATTTGGTAAATATTGATTTGTCATTTACTTTTAATATTTTTAAATTTGCATATGATTTAAATGTTTTCAAGTGTTTTACATACTTTAGAACCCAGTATGTGACCTATATCATGGATATTACATGTGAACTTGAAAATAATGTTTTCTGCAGTTGTTGAAGTTTTTATTTATAAATGACAGCTCAAGTTGGTTCATAGCGTTGTTTGAATCTTTTCTATTTTTATTACATTTTTGTCTAGTTTTTATTTTTTTAATAAATTAACAAACCATTTTTCAATTTATTATAGAAAGGCAAAGAATTTAGGATAGTGGAGTAAATTTTGAAAAAGAAGGAGGAAGGGGGAAGACTTACCCTGGATGACTTCAAGAACTAAAATTACACGAATCCTGACAGTGTGATAGTTACATAATGACTGAGGTACAAAGCGGTGGAACAGAACAGAGTGTCCATAAATAGATCTACACTTTTATGGTTAATTGATTTTTCACAGATGCGCCAAAGCAATTAAATAGAGAAAATATAATCTCTTCAACAAATGTTACTGGAACAAATGAATATCTATATAGAACAAAAAGAACTCATTTTACTTTTTACATGCACAGAAATTAATTTAAAGTGGGCAATGTTTTTCAATATACAAACTATAGCTACTCAATTTCTAGAGGAAAATGGAATTTTTGTGACGCTAAACTATTTTCTCAAAAGCGATATCAAAAGTACAAATTATACGCCATCAAGATCAAAACTGTTTTCTCTTTGTAATAAAGACACTTGATACAAGAAAATGATGTCACAGACTAGCAGAATGATTTTATAAAACAAATGTTTATCAAATATCTTGTATCCAGGATCTATAAGGATTTCTATAATAAAAAAAGACATATAACCAAAGATTATAGAACTAAAAGACCTATAACCAAAGACATACAACTAAAGATTGCCAAAAATCTTTAGACAGACAAATAGTGGGTAGATTACCACATTGTTGTAAATCTATACCATAGAATTCTATGGAGCAATGAAAGGGAAAAAAAATATTAATACAATCAACATGGATGAATTTTGAAAATATTCAAAATATTACAAAATGAAAGAAGACAAACCAAAAAAAGCTATGTAGAGTGAATGAAATGCTAAGAAAGTCAAAACTGTAGTGACAAAGAGTAGATCAGTGATTGCTTAAGGCTGTGTCGTTGGAAATGAGTTTCACTAAAAAAGAGAGAAGTGATGACCTTTTATGGTGTAGGAAATATTTTTGGTTGTACTTGTGGTTGCTCAATTTTATACAATTACCAAATTCAGCACTGTACACATACAATTGGTAAATTATACTTTAACAAACAAAAGGAGAACAAAAGCCCAAAAGATCAATATATTTTACCACATTAACAGAGAAGGGATATAAAAATAGCGTTACCTGATAGAAAGACATCTATTAGTAATAGAAGAGAATTACAGCTACTACAGAATAAGAGTCAGAACAAAGAATATGTTTTATTATTTCTATACTTATTATATATTATTTTATATATTTCATATTTATATATCGTTTATAAATATATATGTGTGTGTATATACACACACATAGTCACATATCTTCAAATTGGGAACAAACAAACATTGTTACCGTCTTTAATCACTTTTATTGCACTGCTGTCCAAAAAGTTAAGCAAAAGAAATAAAAAGATATGGATTGGAAGGACAATATAAAACTCATTGTTTGCAGATTTAATAACTGAATACATAGTAATTAGAAAACAATGTATAAACTATTAGATAAATAAGTGAATTCATGAAGGTCGTTGTATACCAGGTCAATATACAAAATGCGATTGCAAATTTTCTGATCTGCCAGGATGGAGTAACCTTGTTTGCCTTAACTCTCCTCTCACAAATAAAAACAAATAGAAGAAAGAAAAAAACTGAACATAATACAACATACAAACT
The DNA here is from genome assembly GCF_054644295.1 of Miniopterus natalensis. NCBI lineage: Eukaryota > Metazoa > Chordata > Mammalia > Chiroptera > Miniopteridae > Miniopterus > Miniopterus natalensis. Next base: position 30,213,188 of record NC_142086.1, read on the forward strand.
TAGGAAAGATCTCAAAAGGTACAAAAAAAGAAAAAAGCCAGCAGCCTAAGCATCTTGAGACCCCAGGGAAGACACGGAGGTGAGTTCCCTGTTTTCCTTTTACCTCCCACGTATCCTAGACAAGACCTTGCCGAAGCCTCTAATATAGAAACACCAACAGGCACAAGGGGGGCGGGGGGGTGACCCAAGAAAAGCTTGTTCTTTTCTATCCAAAACACCAAGACAGGGATAACCTAACAAGAGAAACCTTTTTTACAACAGCCCCCCTGCCCCAACCTAACACTAAGGAGCGTGCCGTCCTCCAGGGGTTCTGGCGGGGCTGAGCTGATCTCCCACCCCACCCACCTGTCAGTGGAAGCAGGCGCCCGCTCCTACCCCCCACTGAGAGGCTGTGGCAGGAGGGAACAAGGAGCTCATTTTCTGTTCCCAAGCACACATCGCTCCAGTTTGTGCACCTGATTGAATCCTCTGGATGAGCAAAGAGCTAATCAACCATCTTCCGGCTGGTGGCAATCAGCTAGTGGGTTAGTGATGGGAGCACTTCGAGGGCAGGTGACCTTCCCTCCACTGCCCGATTCCCCTGCTGGGACAGCATTAGCAGGACTCAGCTGGGAGCTGGTTACCCATCTCCCGCCCAGCAGAAGGAGCCGTGCTCTTGATTCTTCTTTCAAAGTAGGTAAGCATGGGTGAGCAGGGAGCTCATCCTCTATTCCCTGCCAGGCAAATGCAGGAGCTCAGATGTGCCGCAGGTGTAGGGTCAGTGAGGAAGGTCCAGTGGTGAGCTGAACCCCTGCCCAGGGGCAATGAGACAAAGGGTAGGGTAGGAGGTGAAACTGGTGAGCACTCTGCTTCCACCCGTCCATCTCTTTATCAGTAGAGCATTGTGGGAAGCTGAGCTTCAGCTGGCAACGTGCAGCAACATAGTTTGTGAGTCAGCCTGTAGCTTCCCCACTTCCTAAAATAAAGGATTAAATAAGAGTCAGAGTCTATAATATAGTATCGAAAATTTCAGGATATGCCCTGGCCGGTGTGGCTTGTCAGCTGGGGGTTGTCCAGTGCACTGAAAGGTTGCTGGTTTGATTCCAATCAGGCTGCATGCCCATGTTGTGGGCTCAATCTTCTGTAAGGGGCATACAAGAGACAGCCAATCTATGTTTTGCTCTCACATTGATGTTCCCCTCTCTCTCTCTGTCTTTCTTCCTCTCTCTCTCTCAAAAAACAAAACAAAACAAAACAAAACAAAATTTCAGGCCTGGCTGGGGTGGCTCAGCAATTGAGCATCAACCTAGGACCCAGGAGATGGTGGTTTGATTCCCAGTCAGGGCACATGCCCGAGTTGTGGGCTCGAACCCCAGCAGAGGATGTGCAGGAAGCAACCGATCAACGACTCTCATCATTGAAGTTTCTTTCTCTCTCTCTCCCTTCCTCTCTCTGAAATCAATAAAGACATATGTTTTTTTTAAAAATTTCAGAATGCAATTGGAAATAATTCCTGATATCAAAAACCAGCAGTTTCATACCATGAATAAGATGTTGACACCAACACCAAATTAAATCAAATATTCAAATATTGGAATTATCTAGAAAAAAATACACATCTATCATTAAAAGGCTCTAAGACACAATTGCAAATTCCCTTGAAACAACTTTTTTTAAAGAAGGGAAAATCACAGCAGACATACCAGTTGTAAAAAAGAAGTAAATGGAAATTTATAAAACTGAAAAATACAATAATTAAAATTAAAGTAAAAGACTTAAAAGGAAATGAGCTTTTTGTATTTCATTTGAAGTGGTAAAACATCAATAATTGTAAAATATATAAGCTATGTATGTATATTGTAGTAGTACCTAGAGGACCAATACAAAACCATACAAAGCAATATATTATGAACACTATTAAAAATTCAAGATAGAATCTTAAAAATGTTCACGTAACCCACAGGAAATTAAGAAAAGCTATATAGGAAGATGAGAAACAGAAGATGAAAAATGAGACACAGGAAACAATAAATGCAGACTAAAGCACTAACATAACTTCAAATCATTTGACGCTAAAGGATGAAAAAATATATACCATACCAACATTAATCAAAGGAAAAAGCAGTAGTGGCCATATTAATATTAGAAAATAGAAGCTCCAAAGGGAAATAGTTAATAGAGACAAAGAAAACTGTTGCATAAAGATAAAAGAGTCAATCTACCAGGAAGATATAACAATCCTAAACACATAAGCACGAAGGAACAAAACCTCAAAATACATGAAGTAAAAACTGATAGAGCTGAAAGGAGAAATAGACAAAGGCATAATTATAGTTGGACATCTCAATACCCACCTATCTGCACCTGATAGAACTGACAAAGTAAAAGAGCAAGGATATAAAACTCAACACCACCAATACAATCTAATGAACACATGTAGAATACTTCACCCAAAGACACAGAATACATTTTCTTTTCAAGCACTTGTGGGACACACACAATGATATACTATATTCTGGGTCATAAATTGAACCTCATTTTTTTTCAAAATGATGTAATACACAATATGTTATTTATTATAATGGGCTCAAATTAGAATTCAATAGCAGGAAGCAATAGAGAAATTTTAAAACATTTGGTAATTATATAACCCACTTCTAAATAAGAATGGATCAATGAAGTAATCTGAAAGAAAAATTTAAAAATACATAGAATTGAATGAAAATGAAACATATCAAATTAATAAAATGCAGCTAAAGCAGTGCAAGGGATATTTATAGTACTAAACACTTGTATTGAAGAAAAAGTTCTCAAATTAATAATTTAAGTCTCTACCTTAAGAAACTAGGAAAAAAAAGAGCAGAATAAACCCAAAGATGGGAGATTAAGGGAAAACACAAAAGAGATAGCAGAAGTCAATGAAATTGAAAATAGGAAAACAATTAAGAAAATTAATAAAACAAAGAACTCATTCTACAAAAAAAATGTAATAAAATTGATAAAACTCTAGCAATTCTGACAAATATAAGAAGATACAAATTTCCAGCATCCGGAATTGAACAGGGGATATCACTACAGATTTTGCAGCCATTAAAATAAAATAAATACTATTAACAACTTCATGCTCATAAATTTGATGAACTAGATCTGGAACAGTTCTTTAAAAAACTAGACATTATCCAAACTCAGCCAAGGTGAAATAGATCCTCTGAGTAATCCTAATAAACATATTGACATTGAACAACTTGAAGGTTCCTCAAAAGAAATCTCCAGACACAAGCTTTCAGTAGAGAATTCTACCAAATGTTTAAAGATGAGCTAGTATCAGTTTTAAAAATTCTCACCCTGAAAAGAGAAAAAAAAGAAAAAGAAAACCACAGGCTTAGAAAAGCCTTAATAAAATAAATATTAACAAATAATATCCAGCTGTTTATAAAAATTATTATACAAATTGATCATGTGGAATTTAATACAGGTATGTAAGGCTTGGTTAGCATTCAAAATTAACGAATGTAACCCACTGTACCAACAGGTATACAAGGAAAAATCATATAGTTATGTTAACTAATGAATGAAAAGCATTTGTCAAAATCCAAAACCCATTTATGATAAACTCTCAGCAAACCAGGAATAGTAGATGGAAACTTCCTCTCTTGATAAAGGACATTTACAAAAATCTTACCGCTGGCATCATACTTAATGTTGTCAGACTGAATGTTTTCCTTTTAAGATCAGGATAAAGGACAGGGATCTCCTTTCAGACTCTTCCTCAGCATAATACTGGAATTTTAGTCATTGCAAGATGGGAAGTAAAAGAAGTAAAAGGTGGTCATATTGTAAAAGAAGAGGTAAAACTCCAGTTGCAGATGTCATGACTTTGTATATTGAAAATCTCAAGGAATATTAAAAACAAAACAACCTTTTAGAACTAATAAGTAAGTCTAACAACTTCAGAGGATACAAGATCATGCCCCAAAATCAATCACACTTCTATATACAAAAAATGCACATGTGGGAAGCAAAATTAAAATGATAATACCATTTGCAATTATTTCAAAAATAATAAAATACTTAGGTGTACACTTAATTTAACTAAATATGTACAGGATTTGTATGCTGAAAATTACAAAATGCTAATGAAATCAAAGAAGTCCTAAATAAATAAAGAGACATACTGTATTCATGGATTGGAAGACTTAACATAGCAAAGATATCTGCTCATCCCAAAATGGTCTCTAGGTATTATATTGTTAATGCTATGAAAATTTTAGGACTGTTTTAGTAGACACAGACAAGCATGTTCTGAAATTTATAAGAAAAAGTCATAAGCCTTAGGATAAATGAAAACGTGTGTGTTTTTTTTTGAAGTGAGAGGAATTACTCTGATATTTCATAGTATAATATTGTTTCAGTAACCAAGACAATGTGGTATTAGAACAATAAACACATAACTGAATGGAGATTTACAGAGAACCCAGAAGTAGACTCACACAAATACGCCCCACCAGTTTTGACACAGGGGAAAAAGCACTGGAGGAAGGAATGGTGCTGGAGCAACTGGTATCCACAGGCCAGCAGGCAGGCATTCAGGCAAGCATACATGCATACATACATATATGCTTACATACATGCATATGTAAATTCATACATAAATAGTCGCCTTGATCCAAAACCCACACCTTACACAAAAATTAAATCAATATTGATTATAGACTTCAATCTAAAACTATACAACTTTTTTTTTTAATGTAGGACAAAATCCTTAGAATACAGAGCTAGGCTAAGAATGTTTAGATCTAACATCAAAATCTTTCTCTGTAAAATAAAAAGTGATAACCTGAATCTCATAAAAAATGATACGTTTGCTGTGTAACTCTCTTCATAGGATGAAAAGAAAACCTACAGACGGGATAATAAGGTTTGTAAACCACATATCCCATAAAGGACTAGTAGAACTCAAAAGTAAAAAAGCAAACAATCCAATTTGAAAATGAGCAAGAGACATAACCTGAGATTTTACTGAAGAGTATACACAGATGAGAAATAAGCCCACAAAAAAAAGTTAAACATCATTATCACTAGGGAAATGCAAATTAAGTCGCAATGAGATATCAGACCTTTACTATGGATGTACCCATTCCATTCCGCTTGTTTCTTTTTGGAGAGTGCGAGGTGTCTTAAGATTGTATGCTTTCCTTCCATCTCACAAAGCTAGGCTGGGTGCTGAGAGCCTCCCATTTATTGTCCATAGGTCAGCGTACTGAAGTGTTCACATTTATGTGCCTTTTCCCAATACAGCAGAGTTGAGCTAGCTGTCTGTGCTCATGCATGCTCTGCAGGAGGCTTTGCAGACTCTGCGAAGGCGTGCCTGGCGCACCAGCCAAATGGGCGGCTGGAATCCCAGGCTTCTGCAAGGATATTCTCATCTTTGAATGGTTGTCAAAATCAATGCTTCTTTGGGTGAGCTTGTCCCATGTAATGGCAACTTGGGCAACTGACAATTCAAAGTTCGTTTTATTCTTAAAAAGTACTAAAGAGAAAATGGCTTTTTCTTCCCTCATAACACCAGTAAACTATAGGGTGCTTTTGCTGTCCTTGTTTGTGACAGGAAACTTGGTTAAAAAAGGCATTCGGCCCAAGGGAAAGGGTGTTCTCTGTGGGCAGTCTAAGTCATAAGTCCACCCATAAGACAAAGGAGTGAGCAGTAACATGAAGAGCAATTTGGAAAGAGAAACATTTCAGGTAGACAAATAATATATTTTTAATTTATTAGGTATCAGGAGGCTTGGAGTATAATTTGGACTCAACTACCATAGAGCTTTGGAAAAGTTCGCTGAATCATTTTCACAGCATTACTATCCACACTGGGAAATTTTGATAATTTTAGAATGATAGATTCCAGAACATGTCACTTAACCGAGGGACGTCTTACACTTAATCAGCTATTCTGCCTTTTCTTCAAGATTTTGATTTTAAAACTCCATCTTTCTGACTACAATGATTTCTACCTAAAGTCCTTCAATTTTCCAGCTGTCCTTTGTAACAGTATTTAAGACTCAGTTTTCTGCCCCTGTAATCATTTGCATGGAATATTTCTCCATCACTTTCCTTCCAAAAGTTCTGTGTTATGTTGTAGGTTTGTCGGTGATAAAAAGTGTATAGCTGAAATTTAAAGATTTCTATCTGAAAAATTCTGCATTTTAACAAACTTAAGGTTTTATAATGATTGATGATATTTTAAAAATTTATACATTAATAATAAATTTTCTTTTTTAAAAAATCGTTTCTGCTTTGGAGACGTCTTTATTTTGTCTCCTATTTTGTGCTATTATATTGATTGAGTTTTTATCTGTTTTTACTTTCCCATCTGTTTAATAGCATATAAGACATCTGCATTTCATGGTTTATTTAAATGAATAAATTTTATTCTAATAGCAGAGTTAAAATGACATGAAGGCAAAAATATATTTACTTCTTCACAATGCAATGGTCTTAAGATACTTCAACTCTAACTTCCATCTCATCTGTCATAGTCTGTTTTCTACTGCTTTAGTTTGATCCTGTTCAAAACCCTTTGAAATAAAATTATTATTATACTTACCACTAAATTTTACAGAAATATAACTTATGTTTACTGAATTATTAAGCAATTTTTTTACTTACTTATTAAATTCTAATTTAATATTTTTCTCTATGCCATACTGTAGTAGGTTTTTTAGCAGGTAATTCTGAGTTTTTAAATCTCTTAGTTTTTGATGATAATACTTTTATTTTACCTAAATTCTAGAATGATATTTTAAATGACTCTATATATGTTGAAATTATTTTCTCTGACAATGTGAAGATACCTCCTGTGGTTCCTGTTGGAACGTGCTCTTTCCTGCTTAATTTCTGAAATTTGTAGTTGAGTTTTTTCTCATTTGTTGATAAAAATTATCCTTTTGTATTTGATATTATGTAACTGAAAAATCCACTATTTGGAAACTTAATGTTTTTCATTTTTATTTTAAGCTTTCTTCTGGTTATTTACCTAATATGCATTTTCTAGTTAGTGAATTGTTTTTAGGTTGAGTTTAATCTGTGAACCTCTTAATAGATTTTCAAATTACTTTCATTTATGGAATTTCATATTATTTTTACTTCCTACTTATACTTTTTATAGTGTCTTGTTATACTTTTGGTCTTGCTCTGTTGAACCTTTTAATCATTTAAAATAATTGTTACAGTGTCTCTTGTACTCTTTGTTCTATTATTTTAATTCCTTAGGGTTTGTCATCCTCTAGTTTATTATTTCTGTTACATAGTTCTGCTTTATATATTCCTATAATTAGCTTATTTGAAATGGAAATATTTATACAAAGAAAATTATTTTCCCATGGGAATCCTGAGCTTCCTAATTTATGGAACAAAGTGCACAATAGTCTGGGACTAAATGCTTTTACATTCAATGGCTTGTGTTTCCTACAACACATGTATAATATTAAAGCAGGTTTCTAAAATCTTTGTGTGTGTGTGTGTGTGTTTATTAGTGAAGCTTTTCCCCCCATAGTGCATAAGGCAAAACAAACAAACAACAGCATTCTTTCTGTCTTTAAAAGCCAGTTTGCATTTTCCCTCTACTTTTTTAAGTGTTCATCCCCTACAAGGAATTGGCTTCATATAATGTTGAGTTTTCTTTTGTCATTGTACAAAGGTTTAACATCCTGTCTCAGTGTGTGCATTAAATGCAAAATCTTTAGTCTAGGCTGTGTTTTGGAACAAATGGGATATCTTTACCCATGTATTACCCAAACCACAATAACTGATTTTCTGAGGTGTTTGGATTGAAATTTAATTCTTGTGATCCTACTTGAAATGTTATGCATAATTTATATGTGCTTTTAGCATAGGGATTCCATGTTAACTCAGCTTGTATTGTTCTGAAGTTGAAAGTCTCAATATGCACTTGAAATTTAAAATTTAACCACAACTCAGAATTGCTCTTCATTTCTATCTACTGTATTTTCCTTCCTGCTGTTTGTGAACAAGATGTGCTGTTCCACTTTTTAGAACACAAGACCTTTCTCATGTTCTCCTGATGCCACGTGTTTCTCATTCTCTCCTGATTTTTTCTTTTCTGGCCTAAAGTTAATGTAGTTCTCCTATACCTAAAAGAAAATAAATATTTTATTTGATCAGTTTACCTCTTTTATTTTTATTTCTTCAATTTTTGCATAATTCTTTATCCTTTAAATATTTGATATCCTTTATTGTAATCTTCAGGAATATACGTCAATGCTTTGTTTGTTGAGAATAGTGCCAATTACACAGATTTACTTCACACACACCACACACATGCACACACAGACACCACACACACACAAACACACACACACATTTTATTGATTGCTGTTAGTTTTGCCTCTGTGTCATCTCTCTCAGTTACAATTTCCATTTTTTTATAGACAAGATCTGTGATTCTCTTTATTTCATGTGAATCCTAGAGTAAGCAGGAAAGAGCTAGACAATTAGGCAATGCTTGAAAATAATTTAGGACTTGTAAATTAATCTGTTTAATGACTTACTATTTGACTGTTTGGAACAGGTAAATTCTTAAATTATACCTTGCTAGTTTAAAGGACTTTAGATACTAACACAGATGAACTTGCTATGGTTTAAAGGTTGGTTTGAAGAGTGAGCATTGCCTTTATAGTTACTATAGCCACATTGTCTATTAGCATCATTAGCAATGGTCTCAAACCACCATTACTTTGATTAGTGACAATAAGGTTCATTTAAATCAATATAATTGTGTTTTATTTTAGGGTATAAATATATATACATGTATATAAACTTTATTTCATGTTTGAGAATGTATTCAAGTATACATATAAATATATATTTTAAGCTTTACAACACACTACAGCATTAAATTAGCTTTCTATATAATATATTTCTCTCCTAAGAATGAACTAATTAAAATTCCTCCAGCCCACACTTCTGGCATAACTCACGCAGTTTATAATGAAAACTAGATTAAATGAAAAATAGAACTGTGTTGCAATACAGGGGAAGAGCCATTTACTAAATATGAGCAGTTAATTTTATCCCCAGTTTGTATGTTTATAAGTATATATTTTATCTATTCAGTATCAAAAACCATGGTTTCATTTATAACTATTTAATAGATCAAACCTACATCTTTCTATCCTGTCAAGTGAATTTTATTATGGATAATCACATTAGAATGTCTGTCTAGGATGTTCTTGAAGGAAGAAAATATTATTATTATTATTATTATTATTATTATTATTATTATTATTTCAAGATCCCAGTGTGCCTTTATTTATCATTCTCTGCTCACTGTCAGCAATATAATCATTCCAGTTCAAAGTAACTAAACAGATTCTCACCACTTGAAACAATAGGAATCAGAGAAAGAACAGTCAGAAAGTACAAAGGTAAAAAGTGTTCCACCTAGTTAATTGTTTTCCCTATGTGTGTATTTGTAAGATGCATAGATGAATTCACTTGTACCTGTTTTCCCAGTAGAAAGTAAGAATGAGAAATATTCAATAAGAAAAAAGAAAAGAAAATTATTTTAACTTTATTCATGAGTCCCAGTCACATTGTTTCTGGAATGTCAAACAAACTTGAAAGGCATAAATGCCATATGAACAATACACACTCCTATAATTTAACACCTGTCTCTCTTGAGTAGGCTATGGCATTTTCATTCTTATGTGTTAGTGCAATATGCTGCATTTTGAACTACTGTCGTGGAGCAGAACTATGTACATTTTGAACTTGGCTGTAGCATGCCTGCTTTGAGGCTTCATATGCATTTTTTCCAATTAGGCTTATTTCACTGGGCATGCTTTCTGAATATGAGTGTCAGTCCCTGTTGTTTAAATGCAACTACGATATTAAAGGAAAGGCTCTAGGTTAACGTAGACATAATAAAGAAGATTTAGCTTTTAGCATGTCTCTTTTGGGGAAATATCAATAAGATAACTGACATATCTTTTTTTGGTGCAATATATTTAGAAGGTGCTGGTAAAAGTAGTGAACGGTGAGGACCATGAAATGCTGTACTGCTGATTAATAGCACAGAGGGTCACACCTCAAATGAGTTGAGAGTGTAAACTATGGAGAAAGTTACAAAATGTCAACTATTTTGCCCCTCCTGTTCCATACCTTCTTTAGGTTTATGCAGCTCAAGATACAAAAGGATATAATTGTATGTATGTGACAGATTTCAGAGTCAGGCTGGGTAAAGACAGATCAATGTTTCAGGATTACATGAAATCATTTTGAGCCTTTGTATATACTCTGTGATCTTGAGGAAGTTACAGGAAATTGTTAGGCCTCCGTTTCACCCATAAAACGAAGATAATAAGGAGAACAACTTTCAGATTACCATCAAGTAATACTTGTATAGTTTTAGGTAAACTGAGTTTCAACATAAACGTCAACTATCTTTACGTAATGCTTACAAAACCCGTCATACTGAGCACACTGCACATTTATGCTCATAACAACAGCATGTGGAAAGTTCTATTATCACCCTTATTTCACAGAAAAGGAAACAGAGTCACAAAGAAATGAAAAGGCTTGACCAAGGTCACACTGGTAATGGAGCAGCCGGGATTTGGCCCAGGCAGTCTGATTTTTCATTCTTACTCATGTTGTTCTACTTCCTCTCAAGTGAATGCTGTCTTGAGATTGTAATCATCTCACTCTCTCCCGATACACTTCCCTTGGTGTTTCCCCGAGGCCCTTGAGAAATGACCTCTAGATGCGCTGGTACTCCTATCGCTTCTTATTTTCCTGAAAGTTAAAGATAAAATGTGCTTACATTCTGATTTTGTTTACTGTGAATCTTGAACGTTAAGGATTTGAGAATCAAGTAAGCACGGCGACAGGAGTGAGGGACAGGCTTAGCAGTGCTGTCACTTCAATAGGCGAATCTTTCAAAGACAAAACCCTAGGTTCGCAGGCGGCTCCTGGTGAGCAAGCCCCGTGCCGGCCAGCCCGTCCACCCGGGAGGCTGGCGTCTTCTCTCAGCCATGCAAGGGGAGCGGTCCTGTTTCTATTGCTCGCCTCGCTCCCTTCCCCCTCTTCCTTAATAAAAAGCTGCCCTCCGGCTTCTGCAACATGCTGTGACTGTGTGCCTTCTGGATGGATATGGATATGAGAAAGGGGGTGGCCTCATGGAAACACTACCTGCTGCAGGGAGCAGGAAGCTGTCTCACTTTTAACAAGTAGTTACACTTTACACTGAATTCCTGGAGTTCTGCCTCATTGTGGTTTGTCATTATGGGCTTTCTATCTATTTACTACCTAAAATTTTTAAGCAACTCAGTGTCTTCTACTCCCATATTCTTACTCCATTCTGGAACAAATCCTCCTAAAATTAAGAACACTTATCTTTACCCTTGGAATACACCTTTTATTTGACTTCGTGTCTCCCTGGTACTTTTTTTCATGAGCTTCCTGCTCTTTTCAATAACAAATGTGTCTCATGTCTGGGGACCAAGTGTCATACCTCCTGTCTTCCAAATTCTTAGCTAGGTTTCCCAACTGATTTCTTTGATTATATCAATTTGCGAACAATCTCTTCCATTGCTGAACTCTTTTTATGATTGTAGTCATGCCATTATTCAAAATTTAATCGCTTCCTAATGACTTGTTCTATATGTAAGTGTTAATCTCTTTAAATCCCTCATATGCCTTACATAATAATAGACATTGCATGAATTTTCCATAAATGTGTTGTTGTTGAAACACTGTCTGTAACTTAGAAAATAAATTTCCTCATTAAATACAGAGACATAGAATATAGGATTTAGTGAAATGGTGAAAGACAAAGGAAAGGCACAAAAGACCAGTTATACTAAATATGCTAATGAAAGTTGTTTTAATCCTGCAAAAGACAGAACAAAAAGTCAAAACCTACCACTGGCAATCTTTTCAAATAGTTGTAAAATGTAACACCATTTTCTTCTTTCTTACAAAATTTTGGAGTGACTTTTGGACACATTTCCTCTCCATGTGTAGAGCTACTGGATTCAAACCTCAACATTTGTTTTAATTTTACAACACAAAGATTATCATTTTAAGTATGATTTATTTGTGATTCCCTGCACCTCATGGTTACATATTTTCTTTTACTCATTGCTAACATATTAAAAGTTTAGCTAGTTCCATGAAAAGCAGTTACATTAATGCAGAAAGTAACTTATCATTAAGCAAGATAGAAAAGTAAAAATATTCATCTCTTCATGAAAATATCTCTATTTCTGTAGGTTCTGTATTTTTAGACTAACATAATGATCTCTGGTTTGAAATGTTGTGTCACAGTGTTTTCTCTCAGCCTCTGACATCTACAAATGTCAGAATCAATCTCTCAACAATCACTGCTCCTCTGCCACATGAGATTTCCCTTGCACCTTTATACACCTGCTTTAAACATTCTAGCGTTACACTCTATAAATGCCACGGTCAAAGCCAAGCTGCAACAACCAAAATTTGGGTTTACTTATTGTATGTCAAATATAAAATTTATTTTTTCTTGAGCTTATTTTTTATTGCATTTCCTCCATTTAGTCCCACCTACCAATCGCACATATTCTACTTAAAACTTGTTCTTAGTTTTTATTTTCTGAGTTTTTATTTTCTGAAACTGAGATCTTGAGTCAGTTCCAGATTTCACTCCCTTGCCAATCATTTGCTATCCATGAATACTAGACTTGATTTACTCTAAGGTAAGGCAAGTCTGGATCCTAATAGATTTGATTACTACATGCGTGACCTAATATCGGACAAACCTATACTTACTAACATCTCAGAGTAGTAAATTGTATAAAAATCAAATTATTCTAAAAGCAAATGTTATATAATGTGCACATTCTATCATTGTGGCCAGTATTTAGAAAATTTTGGCTTTTTCCTAAAGCATGTTCAGGTGATCGTGAAGGCAGAAAATTATATCAGTTTCTCATGTCTAGCAAAAAAGTGTTGATTCCTGATGCTTTCTGGAATCATTAATTACATTCTATCTTATACAACTTTTGTCTTCTATATTATTCTTGTATTATTACCAAAATTAATCTCAGTATGAAGGTTGATTATTGGCGATTTTCATAAAATCTTCAATGAAATATAAAAACAATAAAATTTCAGATTTAGAGAATTTAATATTAGGAATTTATCTACTTGTGGGTGATCTCAAAGATCCGTGAGATGAAGTAATTTATAATTTGGCTTAAGCATGGTTTAAATGGCAAGACCTGAAAATATTAGTGAACAACCCTAGTTGAACACTACTAGCATCCTCACTACAAAATTACTTTCGGGATCCTCCTTGTTGTGGGTGTTTTGAGAGAAAACATTAATAACTGAGGTGTCTTCAGAAATGTCAGTCATTTTATACTATCCATTTAGACACATTTCAGACTCAGCAGAATGTTAGAAAGTCACATTTTGAAATTTCTATGAATTTAGGTAAACTGCTAATTTGTGCATGTTATGGATGTGCAGAGGTTTCCTTAATCAGTTTCAGGATATTAACTCCATTTATGAAAAAGTTCTTATGTCAGATCCACTAAAATATGTGCCTAAGTTTTAATTTATCTGGAATTTCAGGTAATTATAACATTCTTGAGGTTAATGCAATTCTGAGTACATGGATGTTTTGGTTTTACAATAAAGAATTATTTGCAATTACTATTTAATTGGAGAAATTTTGGGTTACTTAAAATAATTAAATACTGAATTTAATTGACATGTTTTGTCATAAAAAGAATATAATATAATATACATATTTTTAAAAATAACAGAATCAGGTAATGATTATAAGGAACTTAAAGTATAGAGTAATCACCAGGGAAGCTGGGTGTACATTTTAATAAAAATTAAGGCAAAATGCATTTCCTGGCAGCAAAGGCAGCTCTTATTATTATTTGCATATACCCAGTAGAGTGGCATTCCACAAAATTAATTATGCTTTGTGGACAACCCAACCTGCTTGCTTATTAAATCCTATTCCCTAATGCAATCTAAAAGGCATAAGCAACAAAATTAGAAATGTTATGTATAATTACATGTTTCATATTTCTATAATGTTGATGATATAAGCATTTTTTTTGCAATTTGGGTCTACATTGGAATCAGCAAATAGATCACCTTAAGTAATATTTCCACCTGCAATAGTGTCTTGAAAACAAAATTAAAGTGTTTTAATTTGACAGAGAGGTTTCTCATTAAATGTAGGCATTTTTTAAAGTGCTACCAAATGGCATTTTATTGGTAGAAATGAGCATTGTTGTTCTCTTTTTGCCAAGCTGGTCAATATTTTTTTTTATGTTAATAGTGTCGATATCAATGTGAGGTCTTGTGATCTGCATCCATTTAGACAATGGATATGATCATGGAAGTTGAAGGACAGTCTATAAGGAAGATAATTTTTTACAGAATTAAATGACAAGTCAACTAGTTTGCTATTAGTCTCTGACTAAATAACATTCAGTATTTTTTTGTCACAAAAAGCTTAGTCCTGATTATTATGTTGGTTGTATAGTATATTATTTTTATGACTGTTAATTTTAACACATTTGCTATGTTTATAAATACTTAGCTAATTCTGTAAATCTATAAGTGGCAAGAATATGTGCCATTACTTGTGCTCAGAGATGTGGCACATAATGGGACAGAAAAAAACATAAAGTTTCAGGTTTGATAAGGCTTAAAATATATTTATTGTAACAAGACAAGCATAGACAAAAACAAAAGTAAAAAAATTCAAGAAACTACAATTTCAAGCTAAATTGTGTCACATCACTATTTCAATGAAATTGTAATGAACTCCCATTAACTCTCAGCTTGGTTGATAGACAGTAGAATTCAGTCATGAGTACTCTCTTCTCTCATAAAGATTTAAGAAAGTGAAACAGAAAGATAAATACAATTTGATAGGGGAGATGCCAATAACTACATATGGCGTTATGGGGGAAAATAAGTAGGGCTCCTAATTAACATATTGTTTTGAGTCTCTAAACTTTGAAGTCTGGCAGCGTTGACCTTTGGGAGACCTTTCTTGCAGGTAGTGATAGAGAAAGTCTGTCCCATTTGGAAGAGATATATTCTATCTCTTCCTGTTTTCCTCTTATAAATAACCTTACTATGTCTTCTAGGGTGTGTGAACCTAAAGATATTTAATTCAAATGAGTCTAACACTTAGTTCCAGTTTTACTGCTTTTGAATGGAGGTACAGAAGAGACCGTTATTCAGATTTATACCTACCATTGACCAACTTTGTGATACTGATACTATGGCCACAGGTAGAATATTTTTAGAATAGTGGATTCCACCTTTAAGAACTACACAATGTGCTGTATAAAACATTGTTCAACAAATAAGATTGCAGTGAGTCTACTTCCTTCCCGTTCGCCCCCCTCCCTTCCTTCTCTCCCTTTCCCTCCTCTCTCTTAATATTCTTGTATACATTTGGCAATTGCTTAGTATCTACTACGTATCAGGAATTTTACTTTTTATTGGAGATTCACATAATGATTAGAACATAATATTTGCCCTAGAAAAAAATCTTATGCAATATAAATTATAATACATCTTTCATTTTCTTGGTAGGTCTTTCATGTTTAGATTTGTTTTTTTCATAGACATTCTGAAGAACAGAAGGTATCTCAGTGAATTTGAAAGTTATATTTTTACTTAAAGTGAGGGGAAATATTCTGTATCTAAAGTAAACAAGTAGTTAAAAATAATGTTTTTATCTAATTTTCACAAGGGCACATAGTAAACAGGTGTGGAGTAACCTGTGCCTCTCTAATCTAGGGAATTCTTTTCACTTTTGCCCAAAACAATGGGATTTAGTCCCAAATGACTTCTAGTCTCTTAAATACTGAGGTGAATGAATTCTGAGTGTCAAATTGAAACTACCATTTGGACTCTCCTACACTTCTCCCTGTGTACCCCATAGGTATCCACCTACATTGATGTTTTGGATCAGTTTTCTCTCTCTATGCCTTGGACAATTTACCTCCCCTGTTCACAAGCCAATCCAACCACCTATTAATCTATTTGAACATTAATCACACTTTTATTGGTAATATATTTTCCCTTATAGGGAGGCAATAATTAATAATTCAACAGAAGCATTGGCTTTGCATAGTGATGATTCATCAGTGTTCATGTAGGTCTCTCACTCAGATAGTAGCTACAGAGAACTTTGCATGAATACACATCACCTGTTTCAATCAAACTGACCTCGTCTTGTGCTGTATTATTTTATTGTTGTTGTTGTTCCAGAACATAGCTTTTCAGAAATTAATTTGGATAGTTGTGTTAAAGTGGTAAAAGATGAAAATAAAATATCTTGTGTAGGTAGAAATTTTTCTTCTCCAGAACAGAGCTTCCCTTATACAATATGCCTCTCCCAAAAAGTAATCAGTAGGACCCTGTGAAGAAGATGTCTTAGGTCAAGTCAATAGAGATTCTCCCCCACCAACACCTACGTGCTACAGAACTCGAACATGGCGAAGCTTTCACTTGACTTCTAGAGGGGATGTTTGGCATAAAAAAAAGTGCATGACTTCTAAGAGTTGTGAATTAGAATCCTGGTTCTATCATACACTAGTTCCCAGAAACCCATTTGTTTCTTCAGTAAAATGGAAGAAAATAATGCTATTCCCACAATAGCTGAGAATGTATAATTAATAGAAATAATGCATGCAAAGTCCTTGACATAAAGTCAACATGGTTAGTTGTTTCCACTATTCTATGTTGCCTATATTAGAATTTGACTTCTCAGTAAAAGTTATTGTTTTTATCACTGTATCCACAGCCCTTAGCACAGAGTAGGCAATGTAAATTGTGAGAGTATTATTGGATTCTAGTTGTTTCCATGGTTACTGTTGAGACTGCATGCTGTATATACACATACATTCTCATTTTGTGAGTTATTAGAAAATGACATTGTTGACATTGTTAATATAATTATATAGTGTATATTTTGTGAAAGAGATTTTTGTCTCTGGAGAAAGAAAATTTTGAGAAATAAACCTGACCAAAAGCTTTGATGCATAGTTGAAGATCTACAAATCATATTACCTTAAAAAGATATATTTTAGGCACAGAGGCAAAAGTTTTTTTGAAAACATGTTAATTGCATGTGTTTTCTGGAATGAGCCAGTATCACAGGGGAAAAAAAAAGTGAGCAAAAGAGAAGAAAATAAATTAAATAACTGATTTCATGGACAGACAAAGAAAAACAAATTGAAGCACCGAGACCTGCAGTCTTTGCGTGTCAAGATAATTTTATTCACATTACATTTCCGTGATCAAGGTGCTAGGGGCATCACATACAGAATTAAAGTGAGATAATAGTAATAAACAACAGCCTTTAAACATCATAAAAATTCACATGGAAGATAACAAACACAAAAATAGGGAAACCTGGGGGGGGGGGGAATGAAATCTTATAATCTGCCAATCAGCATTCCTTAGCAGGAGAGGCTCACCACTCGGAATTTATTTGCTGGGAGTGTCGCCTGGCACTGCAGCTTCCTGAGCCCCTGCGTCAGGATTAGGAGGCACCGATCAGAACAGGCCCGCACGCCAAGATTCATGTTGAGCTTAAGCTCTTCAGACAGCTCTGATTTATCACCGTAACTCATTACAGTTCAGCACTATGGTTGGCCACTGTCATTGTCACGCTGCTGTATTTCAAAGAGCCTCAGTTAGCAACGCTGCTATTCCTATAAAGGCAAAAAACCTGTCTCTAGTAACTGAGATATTAACCAGGCTGGCAGCAAGTTGTTGCGATGTTTTTAAGCAAGATCGGTTGTTCAAAGATGTTGCCTTCAGTGATTTGTCAGGAACTGAGCTAGAGAATGAAGGTGTGCAGTTGGGAAATCTGCAGATATATCTTGGGTCCCAAGGACAAAGAGTAGGTCTTGAAAGGAAGGCGTTACAATAAAATAAATGGGGTTACCTAAAATGTAAACCAAATAGAGGTTTTTAACCTGTGAGCACCTTTGAGACCAGTGAGGCTAGGATTTAGAAGGTACATGATTTTGGTAGGAAAAATTATATCTTTCTTTTTGGCAATCTCTAAGTAAAATTTATAATTTCTTTTTATTATTAATGTAGGCAACAAGTGATAATAGTTAGCAATGCTTGTAACTGTTACCACTAGAAATCATGGATACTTTTATATCCAATTACAGTTTGTTGCACACACCTAAATAAATTGTATTTGTTACTATTTAGAAAAGTATAATTATTATAACTGCCTTGTGTTAATAAACACATATAATACTGTAGCACAAATTTATTTTTATAATATATTGATAATTGCATTTAAGTCTAATTTTTTCCCTTTGTGATAATATATAATTCATTTTAGGCGTTTAAGGATAGTATTTTGAGAAAGTTCCTTAGCTTTCAATGGACTGCCAAAAAGTCAGTGGCACACAAATGATTAAGAACTGATTCATTGGTAACAGAAATGTATTCTTTAAGAGGCTAAGAAAATCATGGCCAAAAGAAACAAGCATTTATGAAATATCAGCACCTTTCAGAAACTGACAAAGAAAATTCTGAACTGACCAACAATCCCCTCTTTTACAACTCAAGGAAACTAAGGATAGAAGACACAGTGGCAAATAGGGACTCTTCACATATAAATACTTATGTATCATAGCAAAATATGCTGGACACAGGGCCTGTTTGCAGGCTTCTCAAATTAGATGCAGAGGAGCCTCGTGAGGTGGAAAGATCACCTGGCATAACTGTGCTCTGACTACTATCACAAAGTTGCTATTTCACTTTGCTGTTACCTAAACTTTCAGAACTTAGTTCTTCAGTTATGTAATGAGGGAATCAGACTTTTTAGCTTTTTCAGGTCTAAAATTCTACTCCAATTGTCAATACTCCCTTGATTAAAATGATTGTTCTGACTCCCAGTATTAGCAGATGTATATCTAAAGGGGCTTGTTAGTGTATGAGCTCTTCAAAAATTCAAAATATTAAGATCACCCATCTTTTCACTATTAGTTAGAATTAATGAGATATTAACCACAGTCACATGTTTCAAAAAATGGGATATATATCTTAAGAAATTCCAGCTATTCATTAGCTGCTCATGCAGGTTTCCCTCAAGATCAATGCTTAGTATAAAAATTTTAACCTCGTATCCACTACAAATTGGCTGAGCAGTTACTTTGATCACTTGAAAATTTAACATGCTGCTTGAAAAGTTATCCTTTGAAATCTTTCTAAATTTACTAGAAATTTTTTCTCTTGAAGCACTTTTCAGTGTAACTTGAAAACATTCCTACTTAACCTCAGTCTATTTTCCCCCTATCTTTTCTTGGTTGGGCAATGATAAACACATTTTAACCTTGGAAACTTGATAAATTAATAGTGACATTTGGGGCTGTGATCTTTTACTTTTTCAAGTAGACATTTCAACTTTTGAAAAGGTTTCCATATGCATGTGAAGGCTTCTTATGAAACTTCTTAGTAACCTATTTCTTACCTATTCACTTAGCAATTAAAAAAGAAAAGTTTGAAGTTCTAGATTTTTCCTAAGCATGTTAACTAATGGGTAGTCTGCCTATAGAATCCAAACTTATTGTGTTTTTTCCATAAAATATCAACAATAAAACAAGATAAGATTAAGAGTATTTTCCTTTTATTATTATTTTTACTCTCATCTGAAGATATTTTTCCATTGTTTTTCAGACAGAGGGAAGGGAGAGAGAGAGGGAGAGGTAGAAATATCAATGTGAAAGAGACATCGATTGGTTGCTTCCTGCACATGCAACAGAGATACGGGCCAAGGGGATCAAACCTGGGACCCTTCAGTCTGCAGGCCAATGCTCTGACCACTGAGCAAACCAGCAGGGGTGGAGTTTTATTTTTTTAACAGTCTCTCTTGTTTCTTCAGCTAACCCCCCTTCAGTTGCTCTAGTCAAATGAATTAATTGTGTGTGAAGGAGGTGTTTGGGGGGATGAAACATTTTCATTCCTGTGGCCTTGGTGTTTTGGATAATGCTATTAAAATTAAAAAGCTGTCCATAAGCCTAGTAATGAAATAATAAACAAATAAACAAGGAGAAGTGTTTCTAGCCAATGACAGGCAGTTGTTTATAAGTATGCCTTAACTCACAAATTGCTTTCACTTAATTAGTTTAATGTTCGCAAAACACTGAGGATGGAAGGAATGAAAGGAATCACATAAATGTTAGAAATTTTTAATAGACTCAGTTCTCTCAGAGGCTGAGAGCTTACCAGCTGCCCTTCTTCTGAGATCAGGACAAGAGAAATTGCACTCTAGAATTTCTCCAGGGTGGCAGAAAGGACTCTTTGATATGCTGGTATCTGAGCTTGTTGAGAGTTTAAGAACCAACTTCTTTGCATTTTGCTAATTACCAGGGAGCCTGTCAGAAAGGAGGTAAGGATAGGTGTAAATAGTAAAGAAGGTAATTAGAGGGGTGGGCACTTACTACCACTCTTTTGAGGTCAGACCTGGGGAGCTAGGGAGGGTCCTCTCTCTCCTCTTTCTTTCCACTGCTGGACCAGAAACAAGTGACTGAGGGAGGAAGAGCCAGGACGATTCCTTTGAAGTGTCTAACAGTGAGTCTTTGCAGCTGAGGCAGCTAATTAAACAGCAAATGAGTTAATTTGGATTTTGAATATTGTCACCTGAGTTGCTCTTCCTTTTGGACACTCTTTCACAAACAAAACTGATCATCACTGTAATATAGAATTCCATCTCCTTTTTCAAGACAGTAGATTTATATTAGGATCACGAGTTGATTTTCAGCATAATCAAAATCTGGAGAGGCTATCTTAGAAGGCTCGAGATGCCACTAGGATTCTAAAAGTAAAATTAATGCCTGTGTTCTAAAATGGCCTGTGTTTTAACTCTCCTGCAGGAGATTCATGTGGGATATTAAAAATTAATATCTTTTCAATCAAAAAAGTCTTAACTGGAGAATAGCGATTTGAATGTATGGTTTATATTTATAATCCTCCCGAATAAAAGGTATGTGTTTTGAAGTAGCCAAGTACTAGGTCTTGTTGTTAAAGCACTCATAACAAAATTTAAATATGTCTATTTCTTGATCTCTATACATAAAAATGAAACAGGGATGCAAAAATATTTAATGATTCTCTATTTTATATTTGCAACCTCTTTAGAAGCTGTTGGAAATCATCTTTTTTAATATATCAGGGATAGCATAGTTGTCAAAAAGGAGTGAATATTTCTCAAATAATAAAATAAGCTCCCAAGGCAATACAAGCACTGGAATTTACTTTTCCAAGTTTGGATGAGCAAGGGACTTACAAAATTCTATTTTACTAAAAGAACAAAGTAGAGGAGAAACCTAAAAGCCTCAGTTTATGTTGCAAAATAGAGAAATATTTGACTCCACTTTAGCTGAATCCCTTAGAGATAAAAGTTCTTTTGGAAATAAAATAATGCTGAAACTGTAAAGAAATTTCACCAAAATAATTTATTATTTAACTTTGGTCCATCAGTAAAAAAGCCAATATCTTCAGAATAAAGCTGGTCAACTACATGGTTAAAAACACTTGGGCATTAAGTGAGTTGAGACAATAGGTTTAGAGTAGAAGTCAAGATTTAATTTAAATTTGTTTGCCATATTTAATAACGTACTTAAAGACAGAACCTTTGCTTATGCATAAAAATTCTTTTATATCCTTCAATAAGTTAGTTTTCTCTGACCAAAATCTGGGCTATTTGTATTGTTATTTTTTTTTAAATCAGAGCTGTAAAGTACCAAGAATGTTGGTTGTTGAAAATATGGGATCTGGAATGCGAATGGCAAATATCAAATCTGGTGCCAAGACTGACTAATTAAGGACTATTGCAAAAATTACCTAACCACAGTGAACCTCAGTGACCTTGTCAGTAAAACAAGAATAATTATAATACTTCTCTATTAGTTTGATGTTAAGTTTTCAAGAAATAATACCTGGCCCCAGCGGTGTTGCCCAGTGGTTGTGCTTCGACCTATGAGCCAGGACATCACGGCTCCATTCCCAGTCAGGGCATGTGCCTGGGCTGCAGACTGGATACCTGTAGGGGGACGCGCAAGAAGCAGCTGATCAAAGACTCTCTCTCATCAGAGATGTTTCTCTCACTCTCTCTCCATTCCTCTCTCTGAAATCAATAAAAATAATAATAATTAAAAAAAGAAATAGTATCTGTTAGTCACTGAGTTCAATGATTGTTTAACAAGTGGTAATCACCACTATTTGTAGGAAAGGCAGTCGATTGCACTGTGCTGAACAAGAGCCTGGAGGTTGCATTCAGACTTCACAAGCTTGAACCTAAGTTCTAACACATACTAGCCATGCGATCTCAGGCAAGTTATTAAAACTCCATGTGTGTCTTCTTTTCTATCTGTAAAATGAGTAATAGTACAGTTTTTTTATTGTTATAAGGATTAAATATGTTAATATACGTAATTTGATTTTTAAAGTGGCATTTGTTATGCACTCTGTGTTAGTAAAACTTTAAACAGTATGAACCTATATGAGATGGGCAATTATACGAGATCTCAAGGGTACCTAGATTTCAATTTTGTATAACTTTGGATTCATTCACTGAATTTAGAAAAACTGGAAGATGACACGTTTGAGGAGAAATTAATGAGTCTGATTACTTATGTGTTGAGTTCAGTTCCCTTGGAGTCATTGAAGCGATGAGAAACCCAAGTAAGTGTTTGCATATACAGGTTGGAAGCTTAGACAAGTAGTCTGAACTAAATTTAGACCACTTGTCTAAATTTGATGGTGGTAGTGGTAAGTTAGTCACTGGGATACAGAAGAAAACTGAAACCACAGTCAGGGATGACACAGTCTACACTAGAAAACCAATGGAGGGAGAAAAAAAAGTGAGACTTTTAATTAAAATTCAAAATGCAGTTTCTTTATGAAGTCCTTTTGGATATTCTGGGAAGGCACCTGTACCAGGTATCATTGTATTTCTATGAATTCTCATGGCTATAATAAGCACTGGATTATGAGAAGTGGAATGGGTTACAAATCAATGATGTAGTCATTGGGAATAGAGATTTTCTTTTTCATTAGCCTGGCATTGGATAAATTGTTATGGACCCTTTGGTTATGAGCCACTGCAGGTAGTTCTTGAAACCTTGGGCACAGGGTGTAATAGATTGGAGACTTAGGAAAGTTAAGGACTGGTGGGATTACTGTAGTAAAAAATAGAGACTTACAAAATTGAATTAGAAAGAGAAAGGTTGAGAATCGGATATGGGAATTTCCACAAATCAGAAATTATTTGTTTTGGGTTCATGCAGACATGTCTTTTGTGAATCCTCTGTGACTCCTTTGTGGATTCTCTTCATACTCTGGATATTTGAAATTTGTACAGGGCTTGGCCTGCACTGTTCCCTTTCTGCTTCCAGTAGTTTATTTCAAAACAATTTTTTTCCTCCATTTTCCTGCCAATCAAAATTTTGTTGTTCTATCCTCTTGTTTCTAACGCAATGAAAATTCTTTGAGGATTTATTTTTCCATAATAAATGTTAATGTCAATATAAATTAGAAAGTAAAGCTATATGTCCCCCTAACTCCAGTTCTCTCTCCAATATGAAAGGGAGAAGTGGAATTAGAGGGATATATAGCTTAATCTTGCACGTCTTAGATGCACAGAAAGGACACATGGTTGAAATTTAGAGATTAGGTAGATAGATGATAGATTTCAGACAATTCTGTCACATGTTATTCAATGTGAAGCTAAGCAGTGTGCATAAAAGGACCTGGGGGAAGGTACTTGGGACTGTGAAGGTAAATAGAAAGGAGGAGAAGTAATGGTCATGAAAGATGACTCACAGGACAGAGGAGAGCAAAGGAACTTTATTTTCCCTTTCCTCTCTTTTTTCTACTTACCCCTGTAGCAGTCCACAAGGCAAGCCTCTAAGTCAGTGTGGCTTCACCTCCCCCCCCCCCCCCATACACCCAAGCATAATTTAAAAGCTAGCATTTGCCATTGTAAATGCTGACGATTGTGAGCATTAACTCTAATCCTAATAAAGTGCTATTTTTGTAAGCAAAATGGGTTTTTAACTTTAGGTTAAGGTGTTTTAACTCAAGAAAAAAAATGATTTTCTAATTCTCATTTATTCTTTGAATAAATGATACTTATAATCTCAACTTCCCATTTTTGTCCCATATCCTCTCGCATGATGCCAAGCAAATTTGCAATGATAGCCCCCAATTTTTGACATTTTTTTCCTGGCCAGCAGTGGTCAAGCAGAAAACCGGCTCACCAAAGTCTGAATGCTCAGCAAAAGTACCATGAACAAGGACCTTGTATATTTTTGCTAGTCAGTTAGTAATGGCTAGAGACATTATGAATGCTAGCCATAAGTCACTCCAGAACTGTTAAAATGGAATCGAGAATACTAACCACTTAGTGTTCTTTTCTAACAGCCTATCAGAGAAAAGTACTGGGTTCTCAATGATTATGGAAGCATTGTAATTAAAGATGAATCACTTTAGAGACACTGGTAATATACAGAGACTACTAAAATTTGGAAATTTACTATGCTTGATATATATTTATTTGAAACAAGTATCTTTGAGTTGAATGCAATAAATATCCTGATATTTAAATGACAATTGTGAGTCTTACTCTTGATTAAGGGACAGAATAAAGGAGGAAGCAGACCCACATGATTTGAAGAGAATGGGAAAGGCTGTCTAGAAATGCATGGAAAGTGAATTAACGAGTTGTCAACTGGATAACAGGCAATAGTATATATGAGGCAATACCTGATGCATAGAGACTTCATATGTGATGATTATTGGTATGAACAAACTAACCCATGCGTGTGGATCCTGAGGCAAGGGACCTCATCATTTCCAACCACGATTCTTAATTGCCTATCCTTCTTTACAGCTTTAGTTCATTCTTTCCTTTCCCTTCTAATACCCTTTCTTCCCTGTATTCTCATGTAATACTTTCCTTTTCATCTCTCTGTGGTTCTTCCAACATGTTGACAAGTGCTTAACCCTTGCGGTGGAAACAAAGGTCTTCAGAACAACCCTTCCTCTTTCTTTCCACGCTTCCACAACTTGAGGTTCTCTATTTGTATCCTCTATACTCCAGTATTTTTGTTTTGTTTTTTGTTTTGTTTTACAGTTTCTCTGTCCATTACTGAATAGAGGCAGAGCTGAGAACTATGGCCCTCACATTCATATCAACACTGTAGGCTGGGTAAGGAGGGGGGAGAGGCCAGACAAGGAGAGAGGAGAGACATGACTGAGTTTTCACATTTTCTAGATGACAGAATTTCTTGCATAGTGTACTGTCATTTTTGCAAGAAAGATGTACCCGAGAGTTATGATTAGGTAGTGGATAGGCCATACTTCTGAATAAAATTATTTAAATCTATTCTAATAAGTTCATATTTCCTCAATGAACAGCCTTTCTCTCACTGGCCCTCTCCTTTCCTTTGTCTTCTTTCTCTTTAATGCAGCTACCGTTAATCACTTTTATAGATCCCCTTGTGGTTCCTCTGCAATTACCAGGTTATACCATATATCACATCCTCTTGTTCTCTTGCTAAACTCACCATTTGACCTTCAGTCTTAAGTATTCTACTTGCCCACTTCCTTCTAGCAACCAATTATTACTTCTACAGCCCTTCCCTTGTACATGTCGGTCAAAGTCAGGGCTTTACATAACATCTAATTTTTTTTGCCCAATCTGCCTCTCAGATAGCATGGTCATATAACCCTATTCAGTGAGTATTTCTAACACATCCTATTCTGAACTGAGTCATTTATCTGGGACCTATCATGAATACATGGGTTACAATTACAAGGCAATGTCAGTATAACCAGTTGGGTATCCTCTGGGCTCTCATATTACACTTATTCATGTTCAAGTCTATCTCATTTAAAAAGCTGTAAAGTCCTTGAGATAAGGCACTGTGTTGTATTGGTATTTTTCTTTCCAGTATTTTACACTGTGCCAAACTTTTTTTAAACACTGAATGAGACACGCTGAATTAAATAATGAATGGGAGATTTGCAATGGTGTGAGAGGAGGGATAGAAATGGAATATAACATTCATCTACATAAAAATAAAGATTCATGAAATGTTCAGGCAGAGCCAGAACAAAAACTGTTAGGAATCTTAACTGTTCTAATCATTCCAGTGTGTCTAGACCAATACCTACACTTTTAAAAAAGAAAAATAACCACATTCATAGAATCAGCACACTATGTATGGAAAAGCTGTATTTGTCTATTATAAGCAGGTGGCCTAAATGGAGGGAAAAAAAAAAAATCTCTCGTCACTCCATCAACACTGCAAGATATTCATATCTTGCATTTATAAATAAGGAAACCTTTTTTTATCATTATTTGGTTTATAACTAATAACAGGCTCTTTGTGCCTACACAAGGATGGCAATAGCAAAGGAAGCAATCACGGAAAAATACAGCTTATACATGATACTACTATCTTTATCATGCATTGAGGATAATTGCAATAAATTGTTATTGCCCTCAAAATTGAGTCTTTGTCCCAGCATTCCAGAAGGAAGAGCAGATTTATCAAATAGTTTCTGCTTTGCAATGAAAGGCAATCATTAGCAATTTGGTTAGACTGCTTAAACTTATTTAACAGTCAGAAATGTTAAAGTCCTTTGGAGATTTTCTAGTTAATAGAATTAACCTATAGTATAATTAGACATATCTGAATTACAGTCCTTTTTCAATGATAATACCTGCAATAGAAGTAGTCTCCAGGGATAAAGAGATTAGTATTCACATTAGTGGTAAATTTGTCATCAGAACCACATTTATTCTTTCGGTCTTTCATCCCTGAAGGATTCTATAGCTGAGTAGATTTGGAGGTTTTTCCCTTTGTCATCAACTATTTTGCCTTTTTTTTTTTTTTTTTTGTAATTTCAAGGAATATTGGCTTTCATTATAATATCCCAATTGGAACTTGAATGACAAAATGTTCTGTCTTGTCTTCCTCCTGCTGCTATTAGGAAATGCAGGAATGGTACAAACAAACACAATGCAATCTCTCCAACTAACTTGAAACTTGGCAAGGACATTTCAAAAAAATCAATGAGATCACTGTGGCCAGATTCACACCAGAGTTTCTGAAGATGATGTTCATACATGTGCCCACACCTTATCTCTTTTAGGCAATCTTCCCAAGATGACTCCAGGTACCCAGTTATGTTTCAACTAAAATATATTCATTTATCTATTTCTAATATCTACACAAATACAAATACAGGGTGTCCCAAAATATATATATACACATTTTGAACATTTATTAATTCAAATGGTTGAAATCTGAAAAGAAAGAAACATCAATTGAGCTATCAGCTATAAAGTGTGCATATATTTTCCATCTCTTTTTTTCTAAGTTTTATGTTAATGTATATGTTTCCCAAGAAGAAGTTCCTGATGTCCTCA
This sequence comes from Miniopterus natalensis, assembly GCF_054644295.1. Taxonomy (NCBI): domain Eukaryota; kingdom Metazoa; phylum Chordata; class Mammalia; order Chiroptera; family Miniopteridae; genus Miniopterus; species Miniopterus natalensis. Next base: position 30,240,675 of record NC_142086.1, read on the forward strand.
CTTCTTCAAAATTCCTTTCTGTACTGTGTTTTGCTCTCTGTTCAGGATGAGCACCGTATTGGTGGATGATACTGAATCTCCTTTATTTGCCATTCGTAAGCAGCACAAGCCATACTTTTTTTTTATTTCCCTTTTGGAAATCTTTCCAAACCATGTTCCTGCACCTTTGTGGCTTCAGAGAGAACTCTATGGCTCACATCCATGGTTTAATTCAGTACATTAATACACACTGTAAATCAGAGTTTAAAATTTGAGGTTAACACTATGTTACCAAATAGTTATGTTAGTTAATCTCTGAACTCCCATGAATCCCCCTAGTCAACCAAGACATAAGTTTGCATGACTTCCAGGCATTGCAAGCAAACCTACAAACAAAACTCTACTTTACCTAAAACTCCCTGGGACGGAGAGTGATAGTGTTTCTCATTCTTCCCCTTAAGGGCCAATCAGATATAGTATCACCTTTTCTATTTCTGGGTTTCTTTATTTATACAATTCTACTTGTTCTGGCTTGTGTCATATTTGTTATTTTTAGATATATGTCATAGTTTAGAGAAAATTTATAATTCTCTACAGAAACTTTGTTATATATATTTTACATCTTCATAGTGGTTTATTTAAAATTATTTGAGCTCCACAATTTTTGTTGTGAAGATCAAGTAAAATAAATTATATGAAGATGACTTATTTTCTTGATAAATCATAACTGGACGGACAACTGCAATGTTACATGTTGACTATCCACAGGGAATTTTCTTTTATTTTTAATTTAAAAATAGATGCATAAAGAGAAAGCTAATTAATATGTATTCAGTTTTAATCCTTACTGATGGACAAGTATCTCCATTTCCTGATGATGAAAATGAAGTTTCAAGACATTGGGTAAATGCTGAAGTCCACAGTACTGATATCTGTAATTTTTTCACTCCCAGTTGTATCATGCATTACTTATGTGTTAGGATTACTGTGTAAGTAAATGTGTGTATAGCATGTGAAAATATTTACTTTTTAATATCAAGCACTATATAATACAAATTATTTTTTTCTATAAACCAAAGGAAGTACAAGTAACATCATAGTCTCCTATTTTAACTAGGTACAAGATCATACTATCAACCTCCAGGCAGATCTTCTCTTAAGAATTAGCTTCTGGCCTAATTATTTACAAGGTTCCTGGGCTTCATCTATAAAAACAAGTTTCTAGTATATAGACCAATGACTAAAATTTCATAATGATGAAATCGTGCCTTTATTACTGTGTCTAACATATTCCTGGGCTCATAGAAGGTACTCCATAAGAGAACACTCATCGAGTGAGCAAATGAAGGGACCACAGGAGGGAATAAAAATAGCAACATATTTCTGGAAGTGGACTACGACCAGTAGCCAGCTGACTTGGCTCGTAGTTCTGCATAATTTACGAGCCACCTATATGACTTGCAGAAATCAACTGGTTTATTTATATATTTATTTTTTATTGGGGTGACAATGGTTAATAAAATTATGTAGGTTTCAGGTATACAGTTCTACAATACATCATCTGTATGTCGTATCCTGTGTCATATCCCAAGTCAAGTCTCTTTCCATCACCATTTATCCCCACTTTACCTTCTTGTAACTACTCACCCCTCCTTCCCTCTGGCATTCACCATACTGTCTGTCACCATGAGTCTTTCTTCATGCTTTTTGCTTAATCCTTTCAACCTTCTCACCCTGCCCTAACCCATTCCCCTCTGAGAGCTGTCAGTTTTCTGTACCCATTAGTCTGTCTCCACTCTGTTAATTTGTTCATTAGGTTCCACATTTAAGTGAAATCATATGGTCCTTCTCCTTCTCTGACTGCTTAATTCACCCCGCATAGTAATCTCCAGGTCCACCATGTTGTCCAAAACGTAAGGTTGCCTTCTTTTTTACAGTTGATTAGTATTCCATTCTATAAATGTACCACAGCTTTTTTATCCACTCATCTACTGAATGACACTGGGCTGCTTCCAAATCTTGGCTATTGTAAATAGCACTTCAATGAAAATAGGGGTGCATATATTCTTTCTAACTACTGTTTTGGGGTTTTAAAATATATTATCAGAAGTGGAATCACTGAGTCATAAGGCAGTTCCATTTTTAATTTTTTTGTTGGTGTTAATCATCACCTGAGGATATTTTTTACAATGGTTTTTATTTAAGAGAGTGGCCGGGAAGGATGGGTCGGGGGAGAGAGAAACATCGATGTGAGAGAAACACATGGATTTGTTGACTCTTCAACACGCCCTGACCGGGCTGGGGAACAAACACACAAACCACCAGGAATAGAACCTGCAACACTTAGGTGTGCAGGCTAATGCTCTACCCAATGAGCCATGATGGCCAGGGCTATTTTTCATTTTTTGATGTAACTCCATACTGTTTTCTACAGTGGCTGAACCAGTCTGCATTTCCACCAACAGTACAGGAGAGTTTCTTTTCCTCCACATCCTTGCTAACACTTGACATTGATTTATTGATGATAGCCATTCTGACAGGTGTAAGGTGATATCTCATTGTGATTTTAATTTGCATCTCTCTGATGATTAATGACACTGAGCATATTTTGATATGGCTATTGGCCACATGTATGATCTCTTTGGAAAAGTGTCTATTCAGGTCCTTTGCTGAGTTTTTAATTGGATTGTTTGTTTTTTGGGGTTGAATTTATAAGTCCTTTATAAATGTTGGATATTAACCCCTTACCAGATGTATCATTGGTGAATGTGTTCTCCCATTCAGTAGTTTGTCTTTGATTTTCTTGATGGTTTCCTTTACTGTACAAAAATAACTTGTTAGTTTGATATAGTCCCATTTGTTTCTTTTTTGTTTCTCTTGCTGAGGAAATATATCAGAAAAAAATGTCACGAGAAATGTCTGAGATTTTACTGCCTATATTTTCTTCTGGGATTTTATGGTTTTGAGTCTAACATTTAAGTCTTTAGTATATTTTGAGTTTATTCTTGTGTACGGTATAAGAAGGTGGTCCAGTTTCACTTTTTTTGCACATATCTGTCCAATTTACCCAACACTATTGAATAAACTATCCATACTCCATTGTATGTTCTCATCTCTTTTGTCAAATATTAATAAACCCATAAAGGCACGGTATTATTTCTGGCCTCTCTATTCTGTTCCATTGATCTATATGTTTGTTTTTATGCTAGTACCATGCTGTTTTGATTACTATAGCCTTACAGTATAGTTTGATATCAGGTTGTGATATCAGATTCCTCCAGCTTTGTTCTTACTTCTTGTGATTGCTGTGGCTATTTGGGTTCTTTTATGGTTCTATATAAATTTTTGGAATATTTGTTCTGGTTCTATAAAATACACCATTGGAATCTATAGGAATTGTATTGAACCTATAGATTGCTTTGGGTAGTATAGACATTTTAAGGATGTTCATTCTTCTTATCCATAAATATGATTTGATGCCTGCTGAGATCTCCTTTTGATATGCTATTTGTGAAGCTTATTGGACCCTGCTCTGATGTTTCCTGAAGCTGGCCACTCAGTGTGTTGGTTCTGAGCTTCTTGGAAGGGACTCTGGTGCAGGCCAATGTCAGACACTATCATTACCTGGTGCTTGACAACATGTTTGGAGCTATGAGCGATCCACAGTTGTGGCTGCCTCAGCTACTCTTGGGTGGGTGCAGGAAGGTCCAAGCTGTGCACCAAAGCTGAATTTTTTCAGCATTGGTCCCTGGAGCAGGTCCAGAAATGTCCTGGGAACCTCAAGATCCATCTTCACCTACCTACATCTGCAGGTGGTTTGTTAGGCTCAGTCACTGAAAAAGCCTCTGGTGGAGTCAGGAAGATGAGGCTAGTTACTCTGTGAAAGGGAGGTGCTGGTCAGGAAAGGTGGTAGGTGTGGTCCCCACACTAGAGTCACATAACTCAGTTTGTCCTGGATTTTGTCCCTACCTCATCAGGGTGAAACCTGTTGGAGTTGGGCCGGTGGGGCCTCAGGATCCCAGAGAATTAAAGTCTGCCAGAAGCTGGGAGCATAGTTATATCACATATCCTGTGAGGGGGAATACCCTCTGCCCCAAAGCCAGACAACTCAGTCACTAACACCCCATGTGTCTGCCCACACCTGGCCGAGGCACCTGACTCCTCAGCAGGACCAAAGCTTCACATGGTGGAGAGAGAGGGAGTCTAGAGAGTGGGGCAATTGCTTTCCCCCAAACTCATGCCACACAGAAGAGAGTGTTCCACCCAAAGAAAATGGTGTCTGCCTTATGTAAGAGCGACTTAGCACAGGGATCCTGGTGGCTGACCCCCAGCTTCCTCCCCAGAGCCACAAAACCCAGACTCTCTTCAGGTGACTCTAGTCTGCTCTACCTTCTTTTTGCAGGAGCCCAGAGTGAGTGGCTGTGAACAAAATTTTGTGCTTTTGCCCTTTAAGAGGATGCCTGTGTCTCTCCCCAAGGGATAGAAACCATGTTGCTTTTTACAGACATATGTCATATGGACATCCTTCCCCAGCTCCAGTCCTCTAAGCTGGAGACCCTGGTTGGGGTTTAGGCCCCACCTTCTTAGGGGGAATCCTTATAGCTGATACATCCTTCAAAAACCTCTGTGGGGTTATGGGAGCAGGGCCAGCCCTTTTTGTATCTCCATCCATTCTACCAGTTTTGAAGTGGCTTCTTCTGTAAATTCTTGGTTATGAGACTCTTCAGCTAGTCTACAGTTGGTTATTCTGAATAATTATTCTATAATTTAGTTGTAATTTTAACTTGGTCCTGGGAGGAGATGAGTGTAGCTTCCAACTACTCTGCTGCCATCTGGAAAATGGTTCAGACTTGATAACTTTTTGTCAACTGACTTTTTAGTTTTCTCACCTTTAATTTAAAATACATTATCTGCAAAAAATATATATTTCAAATACTAAGGCCAAAAAAAATATTTTCAAATAAATAAGAACTGAAAGAATTAATCACATTGTAAGAAATGTTAAAAAATTAAAATGATACCAGCAGAAAATTTTCTTTCCTACCAATATAAATTAAGATCACTGATATTATCACAGAGTTAAATAAAAAAGGCTTTTCAAAGTATTAAAAATATTTAAATCTCTTAAAAATCTAATTATTTAAATAAAAATAATGACAATGTACTGTGGGATTTATAATGTATACAGAAATAACAGCAATAATACAAATGCCAGGAGAAGAGAAATGAAAGTATAACATTGTAAGTTTTTTATACTAACACCGAAGTAGTATAATATCACTTGAATGTAGACTGGGTGAAGTTAAAAATGAATCCTATAAATACCAAGACAACCAGTAAAATAAAACACCAAAAATTATACTTAATAATCTATCAAATGAAATAATATAGAATTATAAATATTACTCAATTTGAGAGAGAGCAGAAAAAGAGGGAAAGGGAGCAGAGAAGAGATGGGGCATAAAGATAACAAAAGATAATGGTAGATTTAAACCCAACCACATCAATAACCACACTAAATATAATTGGTCTCTTATCTTGACTTTTTAAAAAAACACAATTATTTTTAAAATACAGTTAATATTTATTAAAAAAAAATAGAAATCAAAGCATCGTATTATAAAAAAGTCTTACCTATAGTTGACACAAAAAATAAATTTCAACTTGCACCATAATATGCAATTAGTTTCAAATTCAAATATGATATAAGTGGTTTGTAATTTATTTGTCAACAAAACAAAAATTTCTCATATGATTAAATAGCTTCCTTTCCATTTCATCAAAATTTAGCATAAATGCATTATTGGAACTTCTATTTAAATCAAGGCATTCAGAAGTCATTTTTGATTTCTCTTAAAATAATAAAATCAACTTGGGAAAAGTTATTTGAAGAGATTTGGAGACCAATCAAGCCATAGAAGCATTAAATGATTAAGATGCTGATGAGTATGGATATATAAAGGTAAGCCCTATATTTACTACACTTTTTGACCCTCAGGGTATTTGCCATTTCAAATAAAGAGGAAGAGAGAGGAAATTGAAAATTGTGTAAGCAGAGCCTGTGAAAGCCTCTCCTAACTGAGAAGAAAAATACTAGATTTTGTTCCTACTAAGTCAAAATTTGAGAAAACAGGTTTCTAGACAGTGATACTGTGATTTATAATAAGAAAAATATATAAAAATATATAAAATCATATATATATATATGGTCTTCATCCCTGTTCCTGGTTGCAGCTCCTGAAGCCTATGTAATTTCTTTAGCGATAAAAGCAGTGGGAGTGTATTTTTATATATTTGTTACTTTGTCCTTAGTTCCTGAAATAGCTCCAGAACAACAAAGGCGAAAGAATTGCCTTTTGTTATTCATAACAGCCCCTCTCAGCCAGACTGGAGTTTATGCTAATGAGGTGGCTTTCTGAAGATCTTTGGTGGGGATGGGGGCAGGTTGCCCAGGGAACCAACCCTGTGATCAGAGGTTTGGAGCTTTCAGCCCCATCCTGGAGCTCTTTACTAGAGGAACTATGGAGAGGGACTGAAGGTTGAATGAATCACCAATGGCCAATGATTTAATTAATCCTGCCTAACTGATGAAGCCTCCATAGAAATCCTAAGCATCAGGATTTGGAGAGATTCCAGGTCAGTGAACACTTGGAGGGGCTGGGAGGGTGACATAGCTGGAGAGGGCATGAAGCTCTGCATCCCTTCCCAACTACTTTATGCATCTCTTTCATTTGGCTGTTTCTGAACTGTATCCTTATATAATGAGTCAGTAATCAGGTCTGTGAACTGCTCTAACAAATTATCAAACCAGGGAAGAGGGACCTGGGATCCTCTATTGAACAGCCAGTTGGTCAAAAGCACAGATGACAACCTGGGATTTGGGATTGAACATCTGTAACGGGGAGAGTTTCATGAAAACGAGCCCTAAACCTGGGTGATAATGCTAACCACCGGTCCATAGGATCAAAACTGAAGTGAACTGTAAGACACGCAAATGGTGTCCACAGAGAACTGGAGAAATACTTGATGTGGGAAACCCCCCTACATAAGGTATCTGTGAGTAGACAGAAAACAGAAAACAGAGTTTTTCCTTTCATAAACCAAAAACATTCTGCCTGCAGTTGATTTTTATTTCTTACTTGCTGATTTCTAAGCTGTGCATCTTAGGTATAAGAAAAAAAGCAAGCAAGTAAATGATGATTATGATGATGATTATAAATAAAATAAAACTGACAAATCTGATGAAAGACTAAAAATACAAAGTTTTCTTCTCACAAAAATTTGAAATCTATCTTTGAAATTTCTTAATCCCAATTTTTATTAGATCATTTGCTTGTATTTTATCAGTCTGCCAGAAGAAACTGGCATTATCTCTTCAATTTATTATATACAGTATCAACTCTCAATATAAAATTAATCAATAGTCTAGATAACATGACCAAATGGCTGAACTCAAAAGAAAATAAATAAATAAAAACTTATATATGATCTACTTATTGGTGTTACCAAACACAGAAATTAACTGCAATGAATAATGTTTTAATTTTTATTGAATTATAGCATATAAGTTTTACAAAACTTAATATAATGATCAAGGCAGTTTTAAAAGTATATACTGTATCTCTATAATTATCACCCATATCAAGATACAGAAAATTACCTGCTCATCAGAAGCATCCATTATGCCCTAATCAAGTTAATTTTTTCCAAAGTTAGCCATAATAATAATGCAATCACCAAAAATTAGGTTAGTTTTTTTGGGAAGGGGAAATGTAAACAAGCAAAACTATCTTTAAAACATATTTATAAATATTTTTAAAAGACCTTTTAAAAAAAATTATTTGTTGTAGCCAAGATTTGAATGCAACCCAAGTGTCCATCAGTAGATGACTGGATAAAAAGGCTGTGGTACGTTTACACAGTGGACTACTACTTGGCTATAAAAAAAAAAAAGAATTCTTACCCTTTAAGACAGTATGGATGGACCTGGAGAGCATTATGCTGAGTGAAATAAGCCTGTCAGAGAAAGACAGGTTCCATATGATTTCACTCACAGGTGGAATCTAATAAACAAAATGGACTAACAAGCAAAACAATGACAGACTCATAAATAGAGAGCAGGCAGACAGTTGTTGGGGAAGGGGCTCTGTGTGGATAGTGGAGGGAATGAACAAAAAAGAAAATAAAAGAAAAAAAACTCATGGACCTGAACAACAGTGTGGTGATTGCTAAGCGGGTGGGTTTGGAGAGAGGTGGAGGAGGGTATAGGAGGGATAAATGGAGATGGATGGCGATGTGACTTGGTGGTGAACACCTAATATAGTGTACAGATGTATGTTGTAAAATTGTGCACCTGAAACCTGTATAATTTTGTTAACCAGTGTCACCCCAGTATATTCAATATAAAGGGAAATAAATAAATAAAACATTTATAGCTTTCATTTTAATTTTATTTATTAAGTTCCAGGATCATATTTGGTATCTCATAGCAACTTATTTGGCATGTCTTTTTAAATTCTTTTATTCTAGAACAGTTTTCAGACTTTGTATTTTATGACATTTAATATTTTTTAAGAGTACAGTTAGTAGAATTTAACTTAATTTAGGTTCTTCTGATGTTTCTCATGACTGTATTCAAATTATGCATATTTGACAGGAACATACAGAGAATGATAGTTGGTTCTTCTCAGTGTATCATATCAGGAGGCACAGGTTGTTGGTTTGTCTCATTATTTATGATGTTAAATGGATCACTTAAGGTCCTTTCTGCCAGATTTCTTCACAAAGATGGTGCTCTTTTCTCTTTCTAATAAACTGGTCATTTATGGAGAGATACTTTGAAACTATGTGAATATTGTGTTCCTTGTCATCTTTTCCCACTAGCTTCAATACCCACTAGAGATAAATGACTGAATCAATTACTACAATAATGATTACAAAATAGTTTACAGCAATAAACTTAATCTAAGTGAAATTATTTAACTTAAGCTCACTTTTTATATAAAAGATGAAATACTTAAAAATTTTTCAAAAATAATCATTGAGACATTCTATTATTACAAATGGTAATTTGGGTTGAAATATTCTTGAAAGTGTTAGGTAAAAACAATCACACTAAATTGCATGGTTTGGGCAATGGTATTAATGGAGATAGCAGCAAATATGTGTGTGAAAGGAACAGGCTTATATGGTGTTGAGAGATATCTGTATAAATGACCAGTTGTTTGCATGTGTTTGATTTCCATGGGTCTATTACACCACAAGGTAGAAATAACAAGAATATCCACTTTAAGAGTTTGTTTTTTACTATTTGTAGTACTCTGGGAGCTTAAATAGATTTGGTAATTGTTTAAATAAGGCTGATATTTGGGATTTGAGGAAATTAATGAGATTTTTCCCAGAGACAACATTTTACATAGACACCGAAGTAAACTTAGAACAAATGCATGGGAAACACTAAATTTTAAAAAGGCATAAAATAGAAAGACTTCAGAAATAGTTGTCAAAGAAGTAGTAGAATAATAAGAGCCTGAAGTCTGCAGCAGTGAAAGCAAAAGGCACTGTTCCTGCTTTCAGGGACCTGTAGGAAGGGAGAAAGAAGGTGAGTCATCTAAGCTGGGGTGGGGAGGGTGGTCAGAGGAAGTTTCCAGAGAAAGGTACCATCTATATTGAGAATGAAATGAGGAAAGGAATCTGAAGCATGAAGTTCCAGCTGGAGGGAACATCATGTAAGAAGACACAGAGTGAGCATGTTCATGTCAAGCCACCAGGACTAATCAGAGCCCATTGCACTGACTGTAAACCAGGTATGAGGAGGCAGGAAAGAAATAGGCAGAGGCTATTAATAAAGCTGATTTCAAAAAAAAAAAAAAAAAGAAGAAAGAAAGAAATAGGCAGAGGCAAGAATAAGGAAGGTATGTACTGGGATGAAAGAGACTTTCATTCCCAGCAAAGCAAAAACAACTTCAATTCCACTTCAAGAAACCTTTGGCCTTTCCCTTACCCCAGGCCCTGAATGTGGCCAAGAATTTTGAAACTGAAAGTTAGAAATAGCTTGAATTATTGATGACATCTTTGGGCAGCTGAACTGCTTACATCCAGACCCCATATTTATGGGAAAATGCTTTATAATTTTAACTATTTATTAGTCAATAGTTGAATAAATAAAACTGCTTATTTATTTAAAGCTGAAGCCATTCCTAACCAATATAGGGAGGGAAGAGAAAGGCTGGTAATCACATTTTTCTCACAGGAGAAGGACTAAAATTTTGTTTTGAATATCAGTGATTTTGGAATATTTAACTCGATGTTTAGGATCTTAAGGGTGTGATTTACAGAGCCTCTCAGGGATAGAGGGATACAAAGTGAGCTGAAGTCTGTGGAATCACCACTCTCTGCCCCCTTTTATTTTTTATTTATTTATTTATTTATTTATTTATTTATTTATTTATTTATTTATTTATTTATTTATTTAAATATATCTTTATTGATTTCAGAGAGAGGAAAGGAGAGGGAGAGAGAGACAGAAACATCAATGATGAGAGAGTCATTGATGGAGCCCACAACCCAGGCATGTGCCCTGACCGGGAATCGAACCCTGATCTCCTGGATCCTAGGTCAACCGCTGAGCCACCCTGGGCCAGGCTCTGCCCCCTTTTAAACAGCAGCCTGACTGCTTTGAAGTGTTGACACTCTCAATAAGAACACTGTTCTGCTTCCACGATATTTGAAAGTGATTAATGTGAATCATAGTCTTCAGGGTTATAGGAATAGCTATTTAAAATATTAACCATATTGATTTTACTTCCCTGATGGCAGATGACATTAAGCATTGTTTCATGTGCATATTGGACATTTGAACATCTTTGCCTTGTACCTAATCATGGTGGGAAAGCTTTGAGTTTCTCACCATTACGAAGTATGTTACCTATAGGCTTTTTGGTAGATTATCAATTTGAAAATGTTGTCCTCTATTCCTAGTTTGATGAGAATTTTTAGCATGAGTAGGTGCTGCATTTTGTCAAGTGATCTTTCTGCATCTATTGATATGATTACAGTGGTCCTGGGTTTTCTAATGTAATCCGTTTGGAGAGACTGCTCGAGTTCTGAAACATTCAGGAGGGATCCACAGCCGACAGCTGGGCCTCAGGATCTTGCGCTCAGCAGAAGCCGTGGGGCAGGTTCCACTTCCAAGGCGGGTTCCAAAACCAAAAACCAAAGCATTTCCTTCTGGGTTTACAGCATTTGTAAACTGAAATGTTTGTCAACGGAAACTTTCAAAAACTGAGGTACCACTGTATATAATTTTTCTTTTAAAAAATGTATCTTTATTGATTTCAGAGAGAGGAAGGGAGAGGGAGAGGGAGATAGAAAGGTCAATGATGAGAGAGTCGTCATTGATTGGCTGTCTCCCCCCGCATGCTCCACAATCAACGTACTTTGTTTTGATTCTAGAAGTTAACTCATTCATCAGTATTTTAAAGACTCCATCACCTATTTTACTTATTTTTAAAATTTTTTTTATTGATTTCAGAGAGTGGAAGGTAGAGGAAAAGAGAGAAACATCAATGATGATAATCATCCATCGGCTGCCTCCCGCACGCCCCCTACTGGGCACCGAGCCAGCAGCCCGGGCATGTGCCCTGACCAGAATTGAACCGTGATCTCCTGGATCCTAGGTCGATGCTCAACTGCTGAGCAGCCTGGGCTATAGCTTTTCTTTTTTAGATTGCTGTTGTGATGGATTACATTTATTGATTTTCTTTTTTTTTTGTAATCCTCACCTGAGGATATTTTTTTCATTGCTTTTCAGAGAGAGTGGAAGGGAGAGAGAAAAAAACTTTGATGTGAGAAACATTGATTGGTTGCCCCCGGCACATGCCCCATCTGGGGCCGGAGATCAAGCCTAAAACTGAGGTATGTGCCCTTGTCTAGAATTGAACCCAGGACCCTTTGTTCCACAGGTCGACACTCTAACCACTGATCCACACTGGCTAGGACCTTAATTGATTTTCTAAAGTTGAACCAGCCTTGCATACCTGGGATAAATCCCACTTGGTCATGGTGTATAAATTTTTTTTATACATATATCTATATTTTTCATTCAACTTGCTAATATTTTGCTGTGGACTTTTACGTCTATGTTCATAAGAGACTGTGGTCTATGGGTTTCTTTTCTAGCCAGGTTTCCTCTTATAATGTCTAGTTTTGGTACTAAGGTAATTTTGGCCTCATATAATTAGTTAAGAAATATGCTCCCTGCTTCTATCCTCTGAAAGAAATTGTAAAGAATTGGCATAATTTCTTCCTTAAATGTTTGGTAGAATTCGCCAGTGAACCTATATGAGACTGATGCTTTCTGTTTGGGAAGGTTATTAATTATTGTTGCAATTTCTTTACTAAATATAGGTTTATTCAGATTTTTTATTTCTTCTTTTGTGAATTTTGGTAAATTTGTTTCTTTCAAGGAACTGTTCCATTTCATCAAGTTAGTGGGCATAAAGATGTTTATAGAATTCTTTTATTAACATTTTAAATTCTATGGGATCTGTAGTCATGTCCCCTCTTTTATTTTTAATAATAATAATAATTTGTGTCTTCTTTCTGTTTTTCTGAATTAGTCTAAGTATAGGCTTATTGACATTATTGATCTTTTAAAAGAATCAGACTTTTGTTCCATTGATTTTCTGTTAATTTCTTATTTCAAGTTCATTGATTTCTGCTCCAATTCTTATTCTTTTCTTCTGCTCACTTCAGATTTAATTTGCTCTTTTTTTCTAGTTTCCTAAGGTGAAAATATAGATAATTAATTTTGGTTAACTATTTTATTTTTTTTAACATATGCATTCAGTGTTGTAAATTTTCCTCTAAGTATTCCTTTCGCTGCCCCACACATATTTTGTTAACTTGTGTTTTCATTTTCATTTAGTTCAAAATAGTTTTCATTACTCTTGAGAGGTTTTTTGTGTGTGTGAATTGCATGTTATTTAGAAGTGTATTGTTTAATCTCCATGTATTTCAGGATTTTCCAAGTAGCTTGTTGTTTTGATTTCTAGTTTAATTCCATTGTGGTCTGAGGGCAGACGAGGTATGACTTCTGCTCCTTTGCATTTGTTAGGTTGTGTTTAATTGCCCAGGATATGGTCTAGCTTGTCGAATGTTTCATGTGAGCTTGAGATAAAAGTGTATTCTTCTGCTGTTAGACATGGTAGTCTATAGATATTCATCATGTCCAGTTGATTGATGGTATTGTTGAGTTCAACCAGCTCTTACTGATTTTATACCTGCTGGTATGTCCATTTCTGAGAGAAAAATGTTGAAGTCTCCAACTATGGTAATGGATTTATCTATTTCTCCTTGCAGTTCTATCAGTTTTGCTTCACATAGTTTGATATTCTGTTGTTAGGTGCATACACATAAAAAAATTGCTATGTCCTCTTGGAGAATTTACCCCTTTATTATTATGTAACATCCGTCTTTACCCCTGATAACTTTCCTTACTTTAAATCTGCTCCATCTGAAATTAATACAGTTATTCCTGCTTTCTTTTGATTAGTGTTAGCATAGTATATTTTTCTCTATCCATTTACTTTTAATCTGTATGTCTTTATATTTAAAATACATTTCTTGTAAACAACATCTATTCGGGTCTTGTTTCTTTTTATCAGTATGACAATCTGTCTTTTAGTTGGTGCATATAGACCCTTGACATTCAAAGTAATTATTAATATAGTTGGAATAATATCTGCCATGTTCATTCCTATATTCTATTTGCATCCCTTGTTCTGTGTTTCTATTTTTGTTTTCTACTTTTTTTCTTTTTTGTGGTTTTAATTTAACATTTTATATAATTTTATTTATTTCCAATCTTAGTGTATTAGTTATACTTATTTTTTAAATTTTCTTAAACATTATTCTAGATTTTATAATATACATTTACAGTAAATCTAAATCTACTTTTAAAAATCACTATATCACTTCACTATAATAATAAATGTTCTAATTTTATTCTATAATAATAAATGTTCTAATTTATTTATTCTTTTTTCAGTGGTCTTCCTTTATGTAGATCCAAGTTTCTTCTCTAAAAAATTGCTTTTTAACATTGCTTTCAAGACAGGTCTCTGGTAACAAATTATCTCAGTTTTTGTTTGTCTGAGAAAATATTTCTTCATCACCTTTGAAAGATGATTTTACATCATATAGAATTCTGGGTTGGTGGTTTCTTTTCCCTCAGCAGTTTAGATATTTTATTCTACTATTCTTGCTTGAATAGTTTCTGAGACTGAGTGGATGTAATTTTTATATTTGGTCCTCTATATGGGTGAGGTGTTTGTATTTTCTTTATTTTTATTTTTTTGTAGTTTGAAAATGATATGCATAGTTGTTTTTGTTGTTGTTTTTATTTATTGCATTTTATCCTGCTTAGTGTTCTCTGAGCTTCTTTTTTCTATTACTTTTAAAAATTAGCAATCCTGGGAAGGAAAATATCAGACCTATTTGAAATATGAAAGTCTTGAGACTCATACAGAATAAGTAACTTATGAGTTATCAGAGTTCACATAACTGGCATAGTGAGCCATGCTAAGGTGATAACTGAGGTTGTCTGATTCTGAAGGCCTAGAGAAGATGCCAAATTTGGAAACGGAGAAAATTATCAGGCTGCCTGTTGCTGTTTTTTCTACATTATTCAACCTGACTCACCTTTACATTGATGTCCTCAAGACATTTTCTTGTTCAAAACTTCATAATTGTACCTGGGGACAAATTTATTAAAACACTGAACTTAATGCCTGGTGCAAAGTTGGTATTTGAAATATATTTAGTGAGTGAATAAGTAGATAAGTCAATGAAAATATGGACTACTGTTCTTATTCTTTTATGTCTTTATTTATTAACTTAATTCCAAATCTATTCCCATTGTTTCCTACATCCCCCTGATTCAGAATGCTTCAACTAGTGTAAATTGCTTTGATTTTGCTCACAGATTCTTCCAAATGCTCTGTCACTCACTGCTTATTCACAGCTCACACCATACCTTATTTTTACGTCAGTCTTATAACCACTATACATCAACCCCCCCCAAAACAGGTATTATTATTGTTATTATCAAAATTATATTGCAGGGTTTGGAATATAAAAGCAGCTCAATAATTCTTTTCAATTTTCGTTGAAAGTTAAAAACATTTAAGTACCAGCTTTATTTTACATAGCTAATATCTACTCTATTTGCTTCACATATGAATAAGTGAATATATAAAATGTGTCTTTGTTTGGACAAAATACCATAGACCGAGTGGATTATAAACAATATAAATTTATTTCTCACAGTTCTGGAGACAAAAGTCCAAGATAAGGGAGCCAAATGGTTGAGTTCTGGTGAGGGTCTCCTTTCCAGTCACAATCTCCCTTCTCATTGTATCCCTACCTGGCTGAGAGCAGAAAGAGGAAGCAAGCTCTCTTGTGACTCTTATAAGGGCCCTATTCTCTGATAAAGCATTCATCCTTATGACCTCATCTAAACTGAATTAGGTCTCATGCCCTGGCCTATATGGCTCAGTGGTTAGAGCACTGGCTTGTGGCCTGAAGGGTCCCCGGGTTCAATTCCAGCCAAGGGCATGCACCTTGGCTGCAGGCTGGATTCCTGGCCCTGGTTAGGGCTTGCGGGGGAGGCAACCAGTCGATGTGTCTCCCTCATGTCAATTTTCTTCTCTCTCTCTCTCTCTCTGAAAAGCAATGGAAAAAGTATCTTTGAGTGAGGGTTAAAAATAAACAAATTTAAAAAATAATAAATCTAATTACCTCTCAGAGGCTTCATCTCTTAACACAATCTCACTCATGGGTAAAGTTTTGTTATATAAAGTTTGGAGGGGCACAAACATTCCGCCCATAATCAAGCTAGATATATAATATGTTATATAATATTTTATTATGTTACATGTATATATAATAGTGAAACATCATAATTATGGTTTCATTTATATTTGCAACAATTGCAATCTTCATCTATATATAGTATTGCAATTAACAGTGAGACAGAATACAGGCATAAAAATTTCAAAATAATTTATTATAAACACAATCTGAAAAGTACCAATATATTGTTTTTACTAAAAGTTTTCAAATTTAATTAGACATTTTAACTTTACTTAGCTGCTTATGTTTGAAAACCTTTCATCAGTAACCACTTCAAATGCTTAAAGTGCAATAATTAAGTAGCTATTCCACACAAAACACCTCAGTAAATGAGCCTTTCTCTTCCTTTCCTATAAATCAAGAAATGTGCCTCTAAGTGGGTTAACTTCACAGGACGCCTTAGCAGCTATTGTTTTTTAAATGGCAGTCTATTTTAAAATAGCTTTCTAATAATTCCTTTATTGCATACATTATTTCAAAAGGAAGATATTAATTCCAATGAATATAGGAGAGAGAGGTAGAATGTTCAGTTTAACAATCATGTATTAAAGGCCTAGTTTTGTACTATTTGGTTCTTTTCATATATAACTCTATCTATGTAATTTTCCCCATTTTCACATTTTCCTACATGCATAAATAGTGCCTTTTACTAAATTAGATATGGAAACTTGAGGCCAATTTCTTGTTCTGGGCCTTTGTTTATTAGTCATATGAAGTTACATTAATTTTAGAGAATTGTTAAATTGATTGAATTAATATAAAGTCCTTAGCATGGTGTTGGGCACATATTGGATATTCTCTAGTGGGTGAGTTTCTTCCCCTATATCTTTACAGCATTTCTATATCTGTTCATAATTACACCGTCTGGGGATGGTCACAGTAGTGTACCAGTACCTTGAATAAACTTAATAATGAATAGTTAACTGACATACTATAGGTCCTTTGGCTAAAGCCTTGGGCCTCAAACTACAGGTGTGTGTGTAAACTAAAAACTCATGACCAACTTGTACATCTTCTTGTGTTTCTCCTTTTGTGAGAATGTCTGTATAAATTTCCCTCTCCTCAGGTATTGAAGCCCAACCTAATTTCTTTTTGAACCAGCAGATACAATTACTATGTCTAGTACCAAAAAAAGTTTCAGGTGATATAATATGAACTTTCTATTCTTCAACTTGAGGTTTCTACCGTTTTGCACTTAGTCATGCACAGCTATGTTCTGGGCTGTCGGGTATATTTATGCCTCTTCTTCAGATGGAAAACAAAAGGTTTGCTTGCATTGTCAGTACAAGCAACAAAATGTCCTCTGGTGAGAAATAATGGTTCTAATCCACCAGTCAAGAATGTGGAATGGAACAGGAAAATGTGGGGATTTTTTTATTGACATTTCGTGTGTCAGTGATAACAAGGTTTCAATAATTTTTTGCTTGCAATAATATACAGTGATGTTATAGCTTGGCTGGTCCCTTTGTTCATGATTTTACCTAGGTAGGACAGATTTATGGCTGAGGTCTGAACTATAAATTAAAGCCTGGCATGGTTCATCTGATGAATATTTCATGGACTTGGCATAATCTCCCGTGTGCCTACACGTGCTTATAAAGAGAAGTGATATTCTCCGCCATGTATGTATTTGTATTGTGGAAGACATGACTATACTCAAAGGCACAATTGAGAATATTTCTAAAATGTAACCGTGTGTAAAAATTGTTTTAAAAGCTCATATTTAGAAAGTACAGTTTAAATAAATTATTCTTTTCATAGGGTTTGTACATAGTGTAGAAACAAATGCAACTTGGCCAGCAAAATTTGGGCATGACCAGACTCAAAAATGAAACAAACTAATGAGTTCGCCTGCCAGCAATGTTGCAGCTCTGACTAGCAGATGATCATTTGGCACCTTAGAACATGGGAATGATTGACTCTACATGACCAACATTTCACAGATCCAAGCTGGTGCAGGTAGAGGTGGATAATTACTTCAGTCACCCTAGGGGGAAAGAGGGAACAGGTGTTGGGCTGCCAGCACAGCTTTAGTTTGAACTCATTTTAAATATAAACGTGGGTAGTGGAAGGAGCCAAGAAATTTGGGTCAGTTGAGATTTTTGCCATCTCAATTTGGGGGATTATAATTGAGTTTTTGCTTCTCTGACCTGATTCTTCCTAATGCATTTCCCATATTAGTAACTTTAAATTTTAACTTTCCCCTAAGCTCTTTGTGTTTTTGGAGCGTCTCTGAGTATAGAACTCGCATGCTGTTTCAGTAACTGACAAATTCGTCTTTTGAGAGATTTATTGCATCAGCTTGCCTGACAGAAGAGCTGATCACGGAAACGATAGATTTGTCTGCTTATTTTATGGAGTTCTTTATTCTCGGTTATATCTAGAAGAACTGGAGGAGGGAAGGAGGAGCTAGTCAGTGACTACAAAGGGAACTAATTTATAAAAAAAAAAGAGACCAAATTAAAATAATATAAAAAGAATATACATAGGAACCTGTGATCTCTTTTTTCCTCTTAAAAAAAAATACAAAAAACAAAACAAAACTAGGAGGAAAAGCTAATAGTCAAATATTAATTGTGACTTACCCTGATTTATTACTCAAAATGACCTACTGCATCTCAATATCTCATTAGCCTCCATCTCTTGCTCATACTTACTGATATTATACAATCCCGTAAAGATGTCTCATTTTTCAAGTGCATTTCTTGCTGAGGCTTGTCTTCTTAAAGGTCAGATTTGGGCACGGAAGATGTTTGTTTATTTGTTAAATTTCCTATTTAGCTATTCTTGATAGGGGAAAAATGCTGCTGTCTTAAAAGTATTTCATGTTTTCCTGTTTTTGTAACCAGAGACTTTTTTCTAATGACACAGCAACATTAATATGAGCACATTTTCTTTTGTAAGCTACTGTACCTATTTTTCCTCAGGGGCTATGGAGGGTTTTTCCTGTAATAGCTGAGCTTACTTTTCAAAGTTCTTTTGTGTTTCAACAGATATTTATTTTCTCACTTCAATTCAGGAGGTAGATTTTCAATTCTTACAACTGCTATAAAACTGTTACTTTCTGCCCCGGCTAATTTGCCCCCTTCAGTGTGCCTCGGTTGGCCATGGAAAAGAGATTATCATCTTTTTAGAATTGTGTGCAAAATTCTTTTTGTAGATCTCATCTTAGAGTTTACCACAAAAACTTTGTCCATCATTTTATT
Organism: Miniopterus natalensis; assembly: GCF_054644295.1. NCBI lineage: Eukaryota > Metazoa > Chordata > Mammalia > Chiroptera > Miniopteridae > Miniopterus > Miniopterus natalensis. The sequence goes on from NC_142086.1 coordinate 30,259,775, forward strand.
GCTAAAAGGAAATTTTTGGTTTCATTCTGGATTTCAGTCATATTCCAGATAGTCAAAGATCGTTGAATATCAAACCTCTAAAAAAATGAGATACTGTCCTTTTTTTAAAATTTGTGTTTTCACTGCATCTTTTTTTATTTAAATATATTTTATTTGATATCATTTCCTGCTTGAACTGCTTTATCTTCCAACTCTCAGAGGTCTAATCTGTTATATTGGCTACATGACATAACATTAATTTATGTGTGAAAATTATTCTGCTTGAGTGGTATAAAGTTTCCCTTAACATTATTTTATGCATGTACCAGATTATATTATAATTAAGTCTAACATAGTTTATTTTTCTTTATGTAATATACATTAAATAAATATCCTAATTCATTTTTATACATAATTTACAAATTACAAATCCCAATTTATAACTTTGAATTTCTGTGATCAGAAATTTTTGGCATACAATTGTCAACATAAGAGGAAATTCTTAGAATAAGAAAATAATAAAACTTAAAGAGATGCCAGGAAGTTCCAACATATAAACTTTCCAATATTATATACTGTTAATAGAGTGGCATGTGCATTTTCTGGGAAGGTATTTAAGAATTTAACAGAGAACTTTTTCAGAAATGTTTCATAGTTACTTAACCAAAGGTTTTTGGGTCACATAGACTTTACTTTTTTGTTTTTTAAATATATCTTTATTGATTTCAGAGAGAGGAAAGGAGAGGGAGAGAGAGATAGAAACATCAATGATGAGAGAGTCACTGATCAGCTGCAGCCCGCAACCTGGGCATGTGCCCAGACTGGGAGTCGAACCACAATCTCCTGGATCCTAGGTCAATCCTCAATGCTGAGCCACACCCGGCCGGGTGACTTTACTTTTAGTCTTACCTTCATCACTTATAAACTGTGTAATCTTGAGAACTTTAATTAATTCTCTGAAGGTCCATTTCTTCCTCCCTAAATGGTTTTAGTATTGACAGCCATACCTCATTTTATTGCAGTTTGCTTTATTGAGCTTTGCAGATATTGTGTGTTTTTTAAATTAAAGGTTTGTGGCAACTCTGCATCAAGCAAGTTTATGGGCACCACTTTTCAAAAGCAGTTGCTCGCTTCATGGCTCTGTGTCACATTTTGGTAATTCTTAAAATATTTTAAACTTTTAATTATTAATATATTTGTTATGATGACCTGTGATCTTTTTAAAAAATATGTTTTTATTGATTTCAGAGAGAGGTAGGGAGAGGGAAAGAAAGATAGAAATATCAATGATTAGATAGTCATTGATCAGCTTCCTCCTGCTCGCCCCCTACTGGGGATGGAGCCCACAACCCAGGCATGTGTGCTGTGAACCGTGACCTCTGGGTCATAGGTCGATACTCAACCACTGAGCCACACCAGCCAAGCTGTGAACAGTGATCTTTGATGTTACTACTGTAATTGTTTTGAGGTGCCATGAACTGTGCTCATATGATAGTGAACTTAATAACTGTTAGGTGTTCTGACTAGTCTACTGACTGTTCTTCCATCTCTTTTCCACACCTTGGACCCTCTGTATCCTCTGAGACACAACAATATTGAAATTAGGCCTATTAATAACCTACAAATGGCCAATAAATGTTCAAGTGAAAGAAAGGGTTGCATATCTCTCACTTTAAATCAAAAGCTAAAAATGATTAATTTTAGTGAGGAAGGCATGTCAAAAGCCAAGATAGGCCAAAAGCTAGGCCTCTTGTGCCAAACAGCCAAGGTGTGAAAACAAAGGAAATGTTCTTGAAGGAAATTAAAGGTGCTACTCCAGTGAACATGTGAGTGATAAGAAAGCAAAAAGAGCCTTACTGCTGATAGGGAGAAAGTTTTAGTAGTCTGGATAGGAGATTAAAACAGCCACAACAGTCCCTTAAATCAAACTCTAATCTAGAGCAAAGCCCCAATTCTCTTCAATTCTCTGAAAGCTCAGAGAGGTGAGGAAGCTGCAGAAGAAAAATTTGAAGCTAGCAGAGGTGAGTTCATGAAGCTTAAGGAAAGAAGCCATCTCCGTAACATAAAAGTAAAAGGTGAAGCAGCAAGTGCTGATGTAGAATCCGTGGAGGAACTCAGAGCTAAGGTGATGAATGAAGGTGTCCACACTAATCAACAGATTACCAATGCAGATGACTTCAGTGGAGGAAGTAACTGCAGATGCACTGGAAATAGTAAGGGAATGAGAGCCAGAAATGGAGCCTAAAGATGTAACTGAATTGCTGTAATATCATGAGACTTCAACGGATGAGGAGTTGCTTCTTTTGGATAAGCAAGGAAACGGCTTCTTGAGATGAGCTCTATTCCTGGTGAAGATGCTGTGATGTGAAGATAATGGAAATAACAACAAAGATTTTAGAAAAATACATAAGCTTAATTGATAAAGCAGCATCCGAGTTTGAGGGGATTGACTCCAATTTTGAAAAAATTTCTATGGATAAAATGCTATCAGCAGCATTGCGTGCTACAGAGAAATTGGTTGTAAAATGAAGAGTCAGTTGAATAGTCACATAGAATAGTCACAATCCACATCTAAACAATTATACATAAATCACTTAATGATGGATATTTTTTCAGTTTAAATATTTCTATCAACCTTAAATATAAAATCTTAGGCATTATTATTTTATAAGCTACAAACCTGATAGCTCTTGGGAATTGAACTAGTACAGCATTATAACTTAAAACAATACACTGTGGAAGACACCAGAATTTGGAAGTAGACCTAGCAAGGTTTCTAATGGCCCTGCTTCTGAGAAGGCTTTTGGATAGGCCTAGAGGAGACTGTTTGAGGAGGGGAATGTTGAACTATTCTGATCAGCTTAGGATCTGGTGATTTCACTTATATTACACTGTTCAAGAAAATATCAACCACCACACTTGTATTTTAAAGGCTTAAGGGTGTCATGGGTTATTAAAAGGGAGATTGTCCACATATATTAGTCCCAATAGGGTATAGACAGTTGTCAGTTCTGTTAGTGACAAATGGGCTATCTCCAGGTTGTTACTGATAAGAGATTCTGGCAAGAGAGATACTTTAATTTTATCTATCATCTATCTATCTATCTATCTATATCTATCTATCTATCTATCTATCTATCTATCTATCTATCTATCTATCATCATCTATCTCTATCTATCTATCTATCTATCTATCTATCTATCTATCTATCTATCATCTATCATCTATCTATCTATCTATCTATCTATCTATCTATCTATCTATCTATCTATCATCTATCATCATTATCTATCTATCATCTATCTATCTATCTATCATCTATCTATCTATCATCATCTATCATCTATATCTATCTATCTATCTATCATCATCTATCTATCTATCTATCTATCATCTATCATCATCTATCTATCTATCTATCATCTATCATCATCTATCTATCTATCTACCTATCTATCATCTATCTATATCATCACCTATCTATATCATCTATCTATCATCTATGATCTATCTAGTTAGTAAAATGTTCTCTTGGGTAGAAAAAGATCTGTGGTTTTGCTTCCATGAGAGCCTATGGTACTGGCATGTGTCATGGGAAAAATCCACCTCTGACATCTCTGACTATGGGAAGCCTAATTGATTGACCACCCCAACTACTGTGCCCTGAGTCCATGGCACTTGTTGAGGTCACACTATGTTCTTGTTGAGGTCATACTTCCCACAGGCTGCTCTCAGGTGGTAACTGACCATGGCAAGGACACTAATGTGGACCAATTCCTGAGAGAAGGGAGACAGTTCTGATGACGGACTTCAGCTGTGTGAGGCTTCATCACCCCTGCTGAATATTTGTAGACTAAACTGTAGTCTAAGAAGCCTTTTTTCCTTCCCTTTCCATTTCACAAGTGTCAAGCCTGTGTTGCAGACAGGTGGCTCTTGGTTCCATTCCCACATTTCTTTTATATGCTTGTCACCTAATAAAAGTTTTGGTGCTTGCTCCCATTTGGGGGTATGTTTCTTGGAGGACTCGACTAACATATACAATGGATGATTGTTCCACTCAGGTAGAAGATGAGACGTGTGTAGGATGAAAGTCAATAGATGACTAGTTTAAATTCCAGGAGGCAAGCATTTGATACTGAGGGTCTTTACAATGGTTATGGATTAAAAACATCATACTTAATACATACCTGTATGGGAGAGCACAGAAATCCTGATATTTCTTTGTTTAAACTTCTTTAATTGTGTAATGGAGGTGTAAACTTACAAGCTAACCACCTTGGTACACTGAGGAAGACTTTATTTATGTAATATTCTCCACTGCAACACCACAGTATGTTTCTAGAAATATGAACATGTAGATTATCAACGCAGAGTTTTTATAAGAAATGCAATGCAAACTTCCAATGATTTCCTATAGTCTAAATGTCAGAAATTAAGTACAGATTTTTTTAAAGCTAATTAATAATCATTGTACAAATTATCCAGGAGTGGAGAAAGATGATAAAGGAAACACTGTTAACCTCAGATAGGCCATTATGATTGTTAGTGCTGTGAACAGTGGGGTATGCTTCCATTTGCTATAGCTGTTTCTATAGCTGAAAAATCCATAAAAGATTTCTCATGTAACACCTTAAATCGATGCAGATGTAAATGCTAAAGTGGGGCAGGGAAAGCAGTCAATCATCAAACACATAGATTTTGAGGTTAATTACTTTTTCAATATTTACCATAATTATTCTACAGTTCCACATGTCTAGTTCACACTGTACATACCCTGGAGATTTTTGCAACATTTATAGTAAATTATAAAATTCTTGGATTAATTTAGAGTTTAAAGAGTTTGTGAATTCATTTTATTAGATGTATTTATCTAATGACTTTTAGTTTTCAAATGATCAGTTAAGAATATAGCGGCAAGAATATAAAGTTTTGGATTGACAGAATTTCTGGGGGAAATGAAAGCATATTACTTGGTTACCATAAATGCGTAAAGACAGCAATCTGAATTTCTAACTTGAAACTCAATGTCTGTTTCTTAGCCTACATTCCATGAGGAGCTTAGTAATTTGTTAATTGATAATCTTTATGTTTAGTATAAAGAAGGTCACATTAAAAAGGCATATTAAAATAGAGTGAAGTAACAGTAAATGTATAAGGTACAATCTGCATTTCTCTGCTTGTTACATTAAGTATGAAATTATGATAAAAATCAAAGAAATAGACACACAAGCTCTAATTTGACTCCACTTAGAGATTTCTATGGTATTAGTTTCCTTTAATTTTTGTATATTGCTGGTTCCACTGTATTTTCCCAGACATTTACCTGAAAGTAAAGACATATCAAAAAAAATTGACATTTCTAACAGGAACAATCAAAATTCTTAAATGCTTCTTTAACACTGATCTGTTTGTATACTTAGAGCTTCTGGTGCTTACTAGAGGCATTGGTGACTTCTGCCTTGGTGAAAGTACTGTATCGAGCTCTGTCATTCAACTTAAAGAATTATGCAAGATATAGTAAAGCAAATAGCAGTGGGAATGTACAAGAAGAGTGTGCTCAAATTTGGATCTCAAATGAGATTATAGTAGAATAGCATAGAAAAGAACCTCATCAAATATATAAAAGAGGAAAAAACAAAATGACAGCAAGAAAAGCAATGTAGTCTGGAGTAAACAAAGGTTAGAATAATATAACGAGAAAGGACGTAAAGGAAATAATTAGAAACTAGATCATGTAAGACCTTTTAAGTCATAATATGGTTTTTGTTTTTTCCTCAGTGATATGAGACATCACTGGGAGATTTAGACCAGAAGAGTAATATCAGATTTATATATGAAGACTATTCTGGTTGCTATATTAAAGATAACCTGCAAGAGTTAGAAGGTGAAGAATGCTGGTGGTTTTGACCAGGTTGGTGATGACAGTGGTCTGATTAGACGTCATGAAATTTTAAATATATTAAAGGTAAAGTAGGCGGAATTTCTGACTGACAAGAGTAAGGTTAAGATTTAGAGGGGACTTGAACTTGGCACAGTGTTTTGGCCTGAACAACAAGAATAACTTTTAACAGAGATGGGGTGGATATGTAAAACTCAGTTTTGGATATACTAAATCTGGTATTTCCGTGGACACCCAAAGGGGAAATGTTGAATGAGCAGTTGAATACTTAGTTCTGGAATTAAGGAGGGGATAACCAGCATATAGGTGGTACGTGAAGACAGGAGACTGGGTGAGTTCACACATAGAGAGAAGCCGTCCAAGGGCTGAGACCTGGGATGATCCAATTATTAGAGATCTGGAGAAATTAACAAAAGAGACTAAGAAAAAATGGCTTGAAATGTAGGAAGGAATTCCGTGATTTTTCAAAAGACAAAAGAGGAAAGTGTTTTATAGAGAAAAAGTTTACCAAAGCCAAATGTTACTACCGGGTCAAATGAGATAAAGACTGAGAGATAGCAATTAGATTTGAATCATGAATACAACTTTTATTTAGAAGGGGAAATTCACATTATTATAATATCAATATATCTTGACTTAAGTTTTCATTTATAGATTAATTAGCTGGCATACAAGAAGGTATGGGCTTACCCAATAGAAAAATAAAAGGTGAAACAAAAACTTTTGACCTTTCATGTAATATCCATGTATGATTAAAATACAATATTAAATAATATAAAATATTAAATAAGAAGAGAAAATATATGTCCTTATTAATTTTCCCTCTCTGAATATATAATTGGCAAAACTAACACCTGGAAATATCGGTTTCCTTTTTTTTCCCAATTATTGTATTGTGATGTGGAGGACATTTTACTTATTACATTGGGTAGGTCAAAGGCTTCCTGGAATCCTATTTGCTACTGAGTGACTATAAGGTCATCATGAATGTCATTTGCTGATATTAAGCACAGCAACATGCACCACTGAAGAGGCTAATCTCATGTTTAATTAGAGTAGGAGGTTCTCTGGAACTGTCAGCCAGCTGCTTCTGTGATGTTAAAAAGAAACTGAATTACAATAATCATGAACAATCCTAGAAATATTTAAAAAGCATTAAATAATCTAAAATTGGGAAATATTCAGTAAATTTTCAGGACTCACATACACACAAACACACACACACCACCAACAGCAACACTTAAAGTGTAGTCTCATTTTGGTCTCTTAAAAACAGAAAAAGCTTAACATTTTATTGCCCTTATTGTTTTCACCAGAGTAAAGAAATAATTACCCTTACAGTGCCTTTCAGTCTACGACCTCCAAAGTCAAAGCCACAGTCATACATAGCTGATGTTTCTTTCCTAAATTACCTAATTGCTTAACACTATACTTCACTTGGGCAAGAGGAAACAAGCAGGAGAGGAAAGAGAATTACAAAAGTTCCCCTAGAATTTAGATGTCAATATGAAGAGGTTTTATTGCCTCAAAATCTTTTTTTAAGCTTTTTTTTGGGTCTTGGTTTGTATATAGTAACTATCTTGATTCATAATGACAAAGTTTATATATTCCATTTCACTGAACATTTTAAAAGAAAAAAAATTGATAAACCTGAGGAAAAAGAAAATTTGATATTTTAATCAGATGGAAATCATTTCTGAAGATAAAATGTTGCATTTCAAGATTTACTTTAAGGCCTAGAAAGCATTTAAAGCAGACTTTTGTATTTTTTGGTGTTTTTTTTAATCCTCACCTGAGGACATTTTTTCCATTGCTTTTCATAGAGTGGAGGGAGAGAGAAATAGAGACAGAAACATGGATGTGATAAAGACACATTGACTGGTTGCCTCCTGCACTCACCCCAACTGATTGAGCCTGCAACCCAGGTATGTGCCCTTGGCTGGAATTGAACCTGGGATCCTACAGTCCACAGACCAACACTCTAACCACTGAGCCAAACCTACTAAGACTAAAGCAGACTTCCTTTGAGTTGCTTTAGTTTTGAAGTTTTTTGGGTTATATACACATTCCACTTTGGAGTTTTAAAAATAATATATTACCATATGGTACTAATGTGGCAGGTGAAAGTGACAAGGGTATGCTACTCCATTTCATTTTTTTCCAACTCTAGAAAAAGAATTGTTAACAAAAACTTAACACACGCTTATATACACATCTATACACATCTGTGCAATTCATGAATAGATCAATATGTAGATATTAAATATTATGGATTAAATTTTGTCAGACAAAAGCATTTCCCCCAAAATATATTATTTTCCCAGCTTCTACATCTGTAAGTTTTACCATTAATGGCTTACTCAGCTTGTCACATTGGTCATTATCACTCAAGCCCAAATTAAGTTTTTACTCTGGCTACCTAGTCTCTAAATTGGACTGTGGTAGAGTGAAATGGGAATCAGGTGAGGTTTATTTCAGAGACACAGATGTCAGCATTTCTGTTCACTTTGTTTGTCATTCTACTAAATCAAGGCCCTCTGTTGAAAGTGGAGAAACTTCTCTAATGGATGACCTACTAGAGGTATACACATCTCTTACTGGCAAGTACATTAGCTATGATGCATTAATATATATTTTATTAAAAAGAAAAAAGGCAACAATAATAGCTTCAACCACAGCAGGCACATACACTCATATTCTTGCTATAAGAGTACAGTAACTCGCATATTTTTTGTTTTGGTAGACACTCTCTTGAGATATAATTCATATACCATATATTGTATTCTACTATTTAAATTATACATTTTAGTAGTTTTGATTATATTCACAAAATTGTACAACCATTACCAGAATCAATTTTAGAACCCCAAGTGAAATCCCATATTTATTAGTAGTGACTTCCCACTTACCCCCAATTTCTCCAGCCCTTGGCAACCACCAATCTACTTTCTGTCCCTGTGGAATTGCCTATTTTGGACATTTCATATGAAAGGAATCATACAATATGTGGTTCTTTGTGACTGGATTCTTTCATGTAGCATAATGTTTTCAAGTTTTATTCGTGTTGTAGCATGTGTTACTACTCCTTCCTCTTTTTATTGCTGAATAATGTTTCATTGTATGGACTACCACACTTTACTTACCCATTCATGAATTGATAGACATTTGGGTAGTTTCCACTATTTTTTATCATGAATAATGCTGTGAACATTGTACACGGGTTCTAGTTTCTCATCATCCTCACCAACATTTGTTTTCTGTTCTTTTTTGTGTGTGTGTGTTTTGTTTGTTTGTTTGTTTTTTATAGGAACCATCCCAGTGGGTGTGTGATAATATCTCATTGTAGCTTTGATTGCATTTCCCTAACGATTACTGATGTTGAGCATCTTTTCATGTTTGTTGGTCCTACACTCTTTTGACTATGTGGTCTGAAGGGAACTCAGTGACTTGAATATTCTGCAGACCATCTCATTGGCCTATTATATTGAGGCCATCATGTTGACTGGGCCTTTGGAACAGAAGTTGTACATTTTCTTGCTGCCTCAGCAATGTCACTTGCATACCAGATGGTAGAAGATAAACTCTTCAAAAATTCAGGATGTACAAAATTATTTAAGCTTTTAAGAGTCTTCAGCATGCAGAGACACCTGCTCCAAAGTAAAAAATAAAAATAAAAATGTCATTATATCATGTACCTTTGAAACACTAAGAAAAAGATAATCACTTTCAGGCCTTGTCAAATTTTTTTAGAGCTAGTATATACCAGAATTAGGAACACTGCAAAATGTATTTATTTGGTGTCTTGGATCATAGCTTTGAATAGGGGCCAGAGTATAAGAGGGGGCTTTGTAAGAGATTTGGGCTGCAGTACCAAGTGGGTCCTGCCTTTTGGGACATATGACCCAGCAAATCCCATGGTGTTGTAGGTATTTGTGGTGCATAAGGAATGTTTGTAAATATCTGGAACCCTATTAGGGGAACTGCTGCAAAAACCCCAAAAGGCTCTGGAATAATGCCATATCATATTCATCAGATAAAGTTTTACCATCTGAAAAGCAGCTTCTGCTATGGCCCTAGTCCCTAAGTAGATACATAACATCTGACATGGGACGTCACATCAGAAATGGTCTAGCAAATTGTAATGCCAGGTAAGCATGTCAGTAAACCATAGCCTGGTAGAAGTAGTTTATGCAGAGGACACAGTTAAGTTGGCAAAGATCCCCATGTATTCCCAAGTCACCTTACCACTGCTTTTGATTGAGTCTCTCTCAGTACACACCTATAGTCCTATGAAATGTTATCTGCAACCAAATGAAGTTGGAATAAAAATCTGGGCCTGACTTATGGTTGGGACGGCTTGATATATTGGTGAGGGCTGCAAATGGACTGGTGCTGCACTATAGCCTCACATGGGAATGGTCCTGAAAGATGCTGTTAAGAGGAATCCTCTAGTCAGCAGGGCTTTGAGCAATTTATGGGGTAATAAGCTGGTGAGAAAGGAGAAGTGTCCTGAAATAACAAGATGCTTGAACTTCTGGGAAGTTAAAATAGGTCTGATGGTAGGAGGTATTTGGAATAAGCAAGAATGAAAGATGGAAGGCAACAAAATTTAGGAATGTGTGGTGGGAGTGGACAAAACTATGCAGATCATTACTTCTCACATCAATGACCACCAACAGGTTCCTCTATGAAAGGGCACCTGTATCTAAGTTTTAGAACTTCCGGGCATAAATTGAAGTTGTATTCATGGAAACTTGTACATCTGTAAACCAGATTCTCCTTTTTTATTTTTTATTTTTATACCAAGTAATGGCTTGAACTCCCTCTTTTGAGGTGTTAAAAATACAATGAAAAGTTTCCCTTGTTTTTTAACTAGCCTGCAAGTGATGGACTCAGCTCCTTTACAGATTTATTTTTGTACACTTGCTTTCCCTTTTCACAATCTATTTTGGAGTACATTCACAGCTTGTTGATGTTGCTTTGTGGACTGTGGTGCTGTATTGGTCAGGTCACCTTAAACTTGTTCATAGCTGAATGAGAGATGGGTGATAAGATGCTATGTCAATCAATGATAACTGTTTTTGGTATAATGCTCTGTATAAAACTCTGAACTCAATGAGCACTACTGAAATAGCTCCTTGTGCTGAATTGCCCGCATCCATACTATGCTAGTGATGCTGCTCCAATTTCTGAGCAACAGTTGAAGGAAATAATGCCCATATAGGCATGGCCAGGAAAGGAGAAGATGTATTCCCTTTGCCAGTCATAGTTTGTACGGTATCTCTTTTCCTTCCTTAGGGGCTGAAGGGTGCTTGGGGATGATGGGCATAAGAATGAGGCAGATTTGGAGTTGGACACATTTTTTATTAACCTGTCAATTTTGATATAATCAGAGGTTTTATCAGTGAAAGCAAAAACATAACAAACTTCCCACAGAACATCTTGCATTTCCTTATGAATATCATTCTCTTATGAATTGCTTCTTACTCGTCTTCACAAATCTGTTCTACTTTGTAGCACTCTTGTCTGCGACCTGTTTGTCACCCTGCTGTCTTCAACATTTGCAATGAAACTCACGTTAAAATATCTCTTTGGTTCCTAAATCAGTCTACACTGTGAATGCTATATAGGTTACTCCTTTTTTAGATTCTCAAGCCATGGATCACCCCGCCCTTTACTATAAGCCAAACCAACCTTTTATGTTTTCAGCCAGGCTTAGCACCCTAGAGCCTTTTCTTATTAGGAAACCTATATAATTTTATTAACCAATGTCACCCCAATAAATTCAATAAAACAACAAATAAATAAACTACATCAGGATTATTTAGAGACCTTTTTAAACTCTGGGAACTAACACAGAGTTTCTAATTCAGTAGACTGAGACATGACAAACATTTCATTTTTAAAACGTCCCCAGATATTGCAGAGAGATAGGCACATAGAGAACCCAGTTGTAGACCCACACAAGTATAGAAAATGCAAAAAATCACGACAATATAAAATTTTTAAAATGATCATTTGGACTTACAGAATCCTGTTAAGAGTATGAAAATACAAACTACAGATTGAACAAACCACATATCTGACAAAGTTGTTATATCTAGAATATATAAATTACTCTTAAAACTCAGCAGTAAAAAAAAAAAATCATCAAAATGCAAACAATCCAATTAGAAATTGAGCAAGTGAAATTAAAAGAAATTTCCTCAAAGAGGTTATAAGGATGCCAATTAAGCACATGAAAAGATGTTTATCACTGGCCATTAGAGAAATACTAATTGAGACCATAGTGAGATATATCTATACACATAAAATAAAATAAAATTGTAGCAGTACTTAATGTTGGCATTAATGCAGAAAAACTGTGTCACTCATAACTGGCTAGGGGGGATATTAACTAGTATATATCTCAAGGGCAGAGATGATGGTCTTGAAAATGGTTTGCAATTTTCTTAAGTAAATACACTTTTTAAAAATTTTTTAATTTATTAATTAAATTTATTGGAGTGACATGGGTTTATAAAATTATATAGGTTTCAGATGTACAATTCTATAATACATCATTTGTATACTGTATTGTGTGTCCACCACCCAAAGACAAGTCTTCTTCCATCACCACTAAATATATTCTTAACATACAATCGAGCAAAAGCATTCCTGAACAGTTATCCCAGAGAAATGAAAACTTATTTACACATACACCCACACACATAGCCTGTGCATAAATGTTTAGAGTAGCTTTTTTTTTTTTTGTAATGACCAATAACCGTAAACAACTAAAATGTTTTCAGTACATGAATGGTTATACAAAGTATAGCACACCTTTACCATAGAATACTACTCAGCATTGAAGAAAAATGAACCATTTATGCACACAAGTTAGGACAGATTTCAGAGGCATAATGTTAAATGAAAAACAAAGCCAATTTCAAAAGATCACATCCTGAAAGATCCCGTTTATATAATATTTTTAATGACAAAATTATAGAGATGGAGAATACATTAGTGATTGCCAGGGTTTAAAATTGTGAGAGGTTGGTGGTTAGCATGACTATCAAAGAGCATTAACAGGTCTTTCTGGTGATGGAATAATTCTGTATCTCAGCTGTAATAAAATGGTGTAGAACTAAGCAAACTCATTTTACCAAAGCCATTTTTTGGGGTCTGCTACCAATTAAGATACAACCATTTGAGGAAACTGGGTGAAGGATATACAGGACCTTTCTACTATTTTCCAACTTCCTGTAAATACGTAATTACATCAAAATAAAAATATAGAAGAAAAAAAAATAAAACATGTTGGAAAGACAAATGAGGAACTGAACTGCTCTTCCAGGGGAACAGTGCACTGTGAGAGCCTGTGAAGAGATCAAGGTAAATGGCTTTGAGAAATAATTATGTAACATTGGCCAATATGTGGCTCTGTTGTTAGTCAAGAGTGTGGTTCATCCAGTCAGAACAAGTAAATGGCTTGAGAATTAGATAAATACAGGTTAGGGAAGCTGCAAATCTTTAGGAACAGTTTAGATAGAGTAAGAGAATGGATTTAAGGAACAAGCCTAAGAATCAAGGGCAGAGATGATGGTCTTTGAGTCAAAAAGGACTTCAGGAAAAAGCTTTCAAGTCCTAGGACAGGCCCTGAGAAGGAAAGCTGAGGAGGTTCTCCTGCTTGCTCCAGGATTATTCAGCTACTAGGACTCTTTTTAAACCAGATTATAAATAAACAGACTTTAGGGAGTCAAGGAATAGTCCCCAGATTTCAGATCCTTCACTAAATGTATTTTGAAAAAGAGACTACATTGTTATGACTCACTGGAGTTTTTCTGAGGGTGTTGACACCTTCTGTGGGATTATCAGATGGGATTTTAGTGGGATCTTGAACCCCTCCCACATAACGATTTAGTTTCAGAGGATCTCATCTCCTTTGAACAAAAAAGACTACATGAATTAAAGAGGATTTTAATGAAAATCAAGGAAAATATTAATTCCAAGTATTTTATTTCCTTTAACCTTGTTTGCTATGCTGGCTGTCAGGAGCAGATGGCTGAATAACTGGTACCTTCTCACAATGTTAATAGTCATTATCACTGTGTCATTTGAAGTGTTGCTTGCATCCTGTTTATTTCCCCTTCCTTCTCCTTTTATGAACATTTTTCTTTCAAGTGAGTCGCAAATCCCTGAAATTCTTTTATGCCTTTTTCACCTGCTATCGAAATCCTTCTTGATGTGGAAAGTAATAATGAGCCTGTGATGTATGAGGTGACTAATGAAGTGTTAAACTCAACAACTGCTTTCCTTAAAATTCTGGAGGCATGAAATGTATATTTTTCTCATCAGCAGTCATACCAGTGGGATTACTACTTTTAAAAATTAAGCTACTCAGAGCAACCTTCCATTTTATGACACTTAAAGAAACAGTCATTGAGATGTGTATTCTGTGACTTATATTGCACATAAAATATAAAAATGATTTATTTAATTAGATGGTACTAAATCAATGCTAATTCATGAATAAAATTGCTAATTTATGGATGCTTCTGAGTCTTCCACGAACTTGTTAAATCCACTCTTGAAAGAGTATTTTTATATATTTTTCCCTTCAGTTCCTCTGTTAGAAAATTAGACAAATAATGAATCTATATGTTTCACTGCTAGCAAAATTTACCTGTTCTTTTGTGGCTGAATTTCTATAAAATGGCAGCTGTGATATGCAATGCTATTTTCAAGGGATAATGCACTCAATTTGGGAAGAAATGTGCAGTGTACTGGGCTGGAATGTGTGCTATAGAGAGCATAAAGGAGAGTGGACAATAGAGAACATGCCCAATATCCAGTAGAATGAGATAAATAAGAACACATTGTGAACATAAGAACTGTTTTTTCTCTTGAGCAAATCTAAAATTCACAAATCCTATCATTTAACTTTCTCCCTGGTGTTTAACATAGGTATGATATGCTGAAGTAGTTCTAAGTATCAATTCTTGAGCATGTTAGTAATATTCACAGTATTATTCACAGTTGATTTGCTATTTTTAACCTTTTATACAGGATCCTAACATAATTTATATGTCTCCTTTTAAATATATGAGCCTTTATTATGAAAATTATTATCTGTAAATCTTCATACTTAATTTGCAAACACTGTAGCTTTCTTGTAACTAATCATAAAATAAATTAAAATTTTAAAAGTATTGTTATAAAATTTTCAATCCATAAATCACAGTAAATGTTACCATTTGGCAAAGTATAGTTTATGTCATCTGTGTGATTGGCATCCATAAGAGTTTAAAAGCTGGGTATGCTGCTTGTATGACACAATGAGATACACAATGGGTTTTTAAAAATCCATACAAAATATTAAAAATGCCAAGCTTGAATTACAGTGTGAAGAAAATTTCATTTACACAGGTAGCATGGCTACTTAATAAAGTAAATTTAAATGTGAATAACATTGCTTAAAAGTGGTTTAGAGCATACTTGTAGCAATGTTTCATAGCATCAATTGATTTCTGTCTTTAAAAGAGCTTCTAACAGAAAATAAAATTCCTAATGAACTGAATTTTTAGTAGGTATGTTAGGGATGAATAATGACTGAAAATTACATGTAATTTTTTACTGTTTCAAAAGCAAGCCCATTCATACAAATTAGGGATTGTTTACTCACTTAAATGCTATAAAATATTTACCTTCAAAAATCAACTTATATCCAGAAACAGAAATTATATTCTATCAAATTTATTTTGAGATAGTTTTATGAATAGGTTTAGATAGTTCATATAGCTTTCTCTATTTTCCAACTTACTGCATACATATAGTACATAACATTGACATTATGTTTCTACCATTCAAGACTTTTGGTGAGCTATGCTTTCAGACTCAAGATTACTCTTCTTCAAGCATCTATGTCCTCTAGTTTCTTTTTGGCTCTAAAATTCCATGTGATCTCATTAACAGTGTGCCATAGAAAGAAAATTAAATTAGAATTTAACGGATCTAATTTAAGGATAAAATCATGCAATAATATTGAAAATAATAAATAAATAATAAAAATTCACTTACCATAAAACATTTATTTGGAAATTTTTTGAAGATGTACTCCAACGAAACATCAGGAAAAAGAAAGACATGGTTTTCAGAAAATGATGTATACAATGCAGGATGGCCAGAAGGTTGTGTCCAAGAGCAGACCTCTCTAGCTCATTGCAGAGCAGAGAGGTATGATCTGTGAAGAGAAGAATTTGGGGAAATTAAGAAATGAATCTCTAGTGTGTTTAAGAGCTTTAAAATTTTGAGGATGTACCACTTGCAAGTAATGCTAAATAAATAAATAAATAAATACTCCAGAAAAAAATAAAAAATAAACTAGAATGTCATGGCAATTATTTCCCCTGATCTTATTAAAATGCTCTATTTATTGGCAATTTTCATGAATTTATACTATGTACTATTTTGACTGTCATAACAAAATATCACAATAAAAATTTATTTTCTCAGTTTTGCCTCTGGGAAATCCAAAATCAAGATGTTGGCAGGTTTGATTTCTTCTTAGGTCTATCTCTTTGGCTTGCAAATGGCCACCTTCTTTCTGTGTCCTCACATGGTGTTTTCTTTGTGCACACCATCCCACATTCCTCTTCTTATAAGCCCACTACTCAGATTGGATTAGGGCCCATTATTTGAGCTTCATTTAAAAAATAATTACCTCTCTAAAAGTCTATTTTCAAATAGTCACATTCTGAGGTATTAGGGTTAGGGCTTCAGCCCATGTATTTTGGAGTGAACAAAATTCAGTCTATAAAAGACTTTTAGCAAACAAATTGTATTCTTCACACATTAATGCAAATTAAGAGTTTTAAGATTTTAAATCATTTTATGGTCAAAGAACATGGTCAAATGGACTGTACAGGGTTGGGCAAAAGTAAGTTTACAGTTGTTCATATGGAAAATGATATCTAATTAATAAATAATAATATAAGAATAAACTCTGTGTTTTGCACACTCACAACTGTAAACCTGAGGCAGGATAGTAAGAAGCCAGGAAAATTTCTTGACAAGTCGATTGGGGAAACTGAGACAGATAACTGATTCAAACTGACCTTATCCAGCACCCAGGCTTCTTCTCCCTTGCAGGACCACTCATTAATCATTAAGCACTCAGGACAATAAGATTCTGATCAGCATCAAACAATCTTAGGAAAAAAGCCTTGGTCACTTGACCACAGAGACAGAGTTTTGGTCAAACTAAAAATAACATCTAGGCCTCAGTTGTGTTCCAGGCCCAGAAAAGCAGCAAAACCAGATGAAATAACACTATGGCTGGCATCAAGACCAGATACAATGACTAATAATCCCCTATTCTAGCACTAACTAATTAATAGAGACCATGACCCTGACTCTATATGCTCATTTTGGTGAATCAGCATATTAAGGGACACAACTGGAATGCTGATAAATATTCTTTTGAGATCTTACCCTGAGACCTCCCATAAAATTCCTGCCTTTCGAAAACAGATAAAAAGCCTTAAGACAAAAAACCTAGTGTGTGCCCTTTCTCTAAAGCACACTTGTGCCTTCTTTCTTTGGGAGTATATTGTGTCTCTTTGCTTTCTTTGTCCTAAGTTCTAAGGTTCCCAAAGGGATTTGAACCAGGGAGCAGCAGGCAGTGGTAGCTCATTCCAAGGTAATCCCCTAAATCTGTTTCCAAGGGCCCTCCTTTTGCCTCTCTAACTTTTTTCCTGAGTCCACACAGCCCAGCTGGCTCATTTCTTCTGTCTCTGTGACTTTCTAAAAGGCCAAATCAGCTTTCTTAGCAGCCTGCTTGAATCTTCTCTTCAAATGTACTTTTGCTTCACATGCTAAATAAGCTTCCTATTGAGCTAAATTCAGGCCTTGGCTCTGAATTCTTTCTTCGCCAAATTCAAGAACTGAGAGTCCACATCACCAGCAACAAACTTATTTTTGCCCAACCCTGTATTTTGTGTTTCCACTAACAGAATATAACCTCAAAAATAGCAAATCACAAGATATTACACAATTGATGAAAATAATAATGACAATCAATAATACAACAATAATAGAAAAATTAAAAGAAATATATGCTATGGTATTTTTTAAATTTTTTCTTAATATGTATTGATTTCAGAAAGAGGAAGTAAGAGGGAGAGAAAGAGAGATAGAAACATTAGTGATGTGAAAGAGTCATTGATCGGTTGCCTCCTGCACACTACACCCCCTACCTCCCCCAGACTGTGGATTGAGCCTGCAACCCGGACATGTGCCCTGACTGGGAATCGAACTGCAATCTCCTGGATCCTAGGTTCATAGTCAACTGCTTAGCCACATCAGCAGGGCTATACTATGGTATTTTGAATAAAAGAGTAGAGGTGGTAAGAGTTAAAATATTATTTTCATATTGGAGAGCAAATGGATATATTCTATGGATGGTGGATCAATAAATAAAGTATAACATATAAAGTTTCAAAATAATCTCTTAAAAAATTAACAGAAAACTTTTAATATTATAGACTCTCTGGAGTGAGATTGAGTAAGGAAAATGTTGGGTGGGATATTTATTTCTATCAGAAACATTTCTACACATTTTGATTCATTGCTATGCAACTGTGATAAATATAGAAAACAACACTTACTATAAGTTAGCATTCCATTATTATTAATTCATGGCTAGGGTTTACTCTGGGCACATATTATTACCTTTAATTTTAACATCTACTATTTTATGTTTAAAAGGTTTTACACTTTAATGGCCATGAATTTAGTTCTTTTATAACTGAACCAAAGTTTCCAAGAAGAAAATGTGATGTTTAAAGGAAAAAGGAAAAATATGTTATTACACAGCAATAATAAAGAATAAAGAAAATAATAATAAAGAATACACATACAATTCTATTTTGATGTGCCTCCAAACTCTTAAAAAGTTGCTTACAATTGGTTGATTATTTCCTAGGAAAATTTAAGAAAAGTATTATGACAAATATTTCACTGCACAAGTAATTTATTTCATTATAGGGCCTATTTTTTGTTTAAAAGTGTAAGAATTAAACTGCTATCAAAAACAATCTTTAATTGTTTTGTGATTTTTTTAATAATATTTAAATTTTACTATCCACTATTCCTTTTCCACCTCCCTGTGTTCATTTACTTTTTATTTCTTTTCATTTGGTTCATGTGAAAATTCTTAATAGTTACAAAATCATAAAGTTCATTAAATTATTTATGTCTTAAAACCCTCCAAATATTTATTTCATCTTTTATAAACTCTCCAAGTCTTTAATACATAGGTTATCATATTCAGGTTAAGTAATTCATTTTACCTAAAGGTGGTTTGATAAGTAAGGAATTATAGAATTAAAAGAAAAACATAAAGCATTTACAACTTAGATATAGCCCAACTGAGATATTCACTGTAGTGAAGATTAAAAGTTATGATTAACTAATCCTTAATATCTGCATTTCAAGTTGTATAAGCTCAGTTCCTCCAAACCACCCAAACAAAGTCAACTCAAACTGTTCTTACTTAACTTTGTGCCTTTCACAGTTATGAACATTCTTATATGAAAAAGAACTTTCAGATGCATTTTTATTCATTTATTTATACTAACGCTATTGAACTCTTTTTGATGATTTGTCTTTCTTTCTCTATATTATAACAAATACAAGAAGTATCAAACCTCAAGCTCTAAGAGTGGGTTAACTTGCAAATCAATACACTATCAACACAAACACTTTGTCACCCTGGTATAAATTAAGCGTTGTCCTTTCTTCAACAAAGAAACACAAGTAATTTCTGTTTCAATATACTCAAAATCCCTTAAGTGTTATCAGTTTAAGTCAATATTTTTTTTTACAGTTTCTGGCAACCCCTTTGCACTGTTTCCCTTATTTAATTTCACCTTTGCTTGTGTCGCTTCCCTTCTTGCTTTTAGCAAGCATGTCCATGCATTGCTTTCCTTTCTCTCACCATGTAGTTGATTTTTATTTCTTATTGTAGTGAACCTTAAGTCATACCAACCTCCATTTTATTTAGAATGAACTACTAAAGGAATTTAAAGATAAAAATTAGAACAAAGGAACAAAAAGAAAGACACGAGACCATTAAGAAGAGAGAAATAAAGAGAGGAGAAGGGAGAAAAAAAAGAAAATTGTAGAAGAGATAGGAAGTTTTAAAAAAGAAGAAATAGGCAGAGATTGTAGGAGACAGAGAGACAGAAAGTCTCCTGTTGTTGAAAAGCAATTTCTTTTCCACACACTCTATATATTCACTATCAACAAAGTTATTATGATAAAAAATGATTTTTGAGCTTCATATAGTTGGTTAAATGTAGCCTTAGTGGTGACTCCAAAGATACAGTTTCCATAAAACAAGCAACATCTATCTTTTCTTGTTTTATGATCAACTAAACTATCCTTGTGAGCCTAACAGTTTGAGTAAATCCCTTAAGTAGCATAATAGTAAGGAATTAAATTTTGTATTATTTTCAGATTAGGAAGATAACTTCAGGTTGCAACAAATAGATTGTAATGGGGGCAGTGAAATGCAGGCCAAGTATTATTCAAAGGACACTTTCAGGGACATGAAAAAGCCACCTCAGAATGTGAGGCCTTTGCATTGAGATTCATTTGTCACCACTAATGAATTACACAGCTCATTATATTACTTTTAGTAATTTAGGTTCACTGGAGCAGAGAAAGAATGAGATTGACAATGATAGCAGCCCAAAAGAGAAGATTGTTTCTGTTTCCCATTTTTCAGGCTGAACTTCTGAAAAAGAGAATGAATTATAATGATAAGTTAACAGTTAAGCATGTTAGAAAACCCTTAGTGTCTCAATTTCCCACCTAAAATGTTTTATTTTGGTTCAATAAAAAGGGAGAATGACAGGCATTTTTATATTGAAATTATATTTTACTTAAGACATTTTCGTATTATCCAATGCTTTCTCAGTTTCTACTGTGGATTACAGACTCATTGGGAAGAAACCTGTGATGTCTTAATTCATCTTGATCTTTAGCATCATAATACATTATAGTCTTACACAAGTTTTTAAAAAATGTAAACACCTTAACCCTTTTTCTTAGACCTGATATATTTGAAGGAAAACTCCAATGAAAAGTTTGAGATACAGAGGCATAGGCTTGGTAATTATGAAAAATAGCTGGTTAAAGTTAGTGAAGTTAGAAACATTATAAATACAATAGGAATTGCTGTGTGTGTGTGTAAACTTTAGGAGTAATAGCCCTGTTACTTTAAATATGTGTGTGTGCATGTAATTTATATATAACATATATAATCTATATATCAATAGAATAATTGCAAGCTATATGCTATTATAAATAACATGTGCTTGTGTATATACACATTTTATTTATAATTTTATATAGTTTATAATTATATAATTGACATAAAATTTTTATATATAAATAATACATATTTATACATATACACATAAATATACATATTTACACTTTATAGCTATTGTTTTATATGTGTTATTATAGATGTTAATATCACTATATTTGTCTTTTCTAGTAATTAAAAAAATATTCTTTTCTCTGCTTATTTCCTCCCAATGTCTTGGTACTTTCACATATTCATACTAATCGCATTAATATGTTCCCATAAAAAATGACAAATTTGTTGGAAAATGATCACATCTGAAAAAAATTTTGCAATAATTTTAGCATCAACTTTTAAAATATTCCAAGTGTGCAACTACATTTAAGTGTAACATGGTTGTTACTCAGTAATGTTCCTTGGGAAGGAGAACTGTCAGAAGGATTCTAGGGAGTTAGGAGCACAGACTTTTAACTTAAGAAAGATGTGCCAAAACAAATGAGAATAAGCTCGTTAGTTTTATCACTAAGGGACAAGTGGACAAAGAGGCCATAAAGTTTGAACCTATTTACAAGAACTAACTCTCCAAGCAAAGCATAAACAAAGACCTTGCAAATGACAATATACTATTCTGATCAGCTGTATATTTTGTGATAACTGGACGTGGTGCCTTAAACAAGAACTTGGAATGAAGATCCCTTCAGTGAAACAAGTGAGGTTAAATGCTTCCACAGAATGACATTTTTAGTAGCATGAGGAATTTTGGCTTTTATATAAAATTTTTGATTTGATAGCTATTAAATTCTATTTATGATTCATTATTAAATGTATTTTCATACAGTTCTCTGATTTCAGGAGGATTTCTGAATGTTAAGATATGTTTTGAGCCAGGAACCTTGGAATAACACTCAATTCCTTCTTTGGTTCAATTACCCCATCTCCTTGTAAGGATTCTGAGGCAAGCACACACACAAATGGGAAATAAAATGTTCTTAGCAGGTGGGTCAGTGTTCTGATATCACTTCCACAGGCCCCTCTGGGCTCTAGGAATCATATCTTCTTCCCCAGGTTACATTCTCATCAGTGGTATAAGAGCTCTTTATATTCCCAGCATTTGAAACATAGGTAGGGAGAGGAAGCAATGTGGATAGTCCATCTCCATGACCCTGGTCCTGAATGCTCATTTAGAAGCAGTGAATGGAAGGGCTAAGAGGAGGAGAGAATGTGGGGGGAGGGCAAGTGCTGACAAGAGAGTGTAGCCAAGCTCTTTCCCTCCACTACATTTACATTAGTCACAGTTCCCAAAACTTGACTATCTCGTTCGATTTAACTGTCTTGAACTGATACCAGTGGAAGGCAAGTTTATTCAAATTATGACCATATGAAATTAAATTGTTCTAATAATAATTCTATAATGGGGACATATGAGAATCTTCTCAGGAACACATCAAGGATGTCTTCTATCTCTTTACTACTAAATTTGATTTGATTTGGTAGGCAATACACAGAGATGCAAAAACATTGGAATGGAAAAGGTAAACATTTTCTCTATTGCCGGACATTATAAATATTTTGAAAACTCAAACAGGATCATTGAAAAAATTACTATAAAAATGTAGGTAGCAGTTTGTCAAATTAGTGAAATCATTTAGTTATTTTATATAACTAAAATAATAAAGAAGAAAAATAAACTTTACCTAAATTAGAAAAATTCAAACACATATAGATGACCCTAGTTGTATATAAAATTGGTGACAAAATCACAAAGAGAAGAAATATTCCATGTGTTTTAGCTGCACAAACATTTTTGAATAAATGCTAGTGATAAGGACTGATCAAAATATACTTATCAGTATCTATATTTTTCTGGTTGTAAAATTGGTTTTACTAATTGAAATTATTATATTCATGCTAAGTATAAGAAAAGTAAGTAAATATGCTATTGTAATTAGAATCAATATATTTAATGAAAGCAAAGAGATACACATATAAAATTAAGTTAAATAAAAAACCTACAATTTTCATTTCCATTTAGAAATGGGAGTATAAACTTATAATTTTCTGTCTAAATTGAATACATGCTGTTCTGTAATTACCTTTATAAAAATAAATTATGTATATATGTTCATGTGTGTCATATACCTCATGTCACCATTAAGAATTGCACTAAAGAATATATTTAATAAATCTGTTATGAGCTATTTCCCAGTCAGAAAGCTCTCTAACTTCCCCTCTTCATATTTCATATTTTCTTTCAAAAGCACCATGCTCTGATGACCTTTTCCCTTTATGTTTTTTACTCCCCATTTTACAAGAGTCTGCATACTCTCTCTAAATGAATGCCAAAAGCAGAGTTCTTTGATTCTTTCCATTTAGTGAAAGAAAGCTGAATTCATCATCTTCCTTGCTGCCCACTCGCCCTCTCTTTCCATGGTACTTATCTTAGATAACTGCATTGTCATCTTGCCAGTCAAACATGTTATTATCTTTTATTTTCCTTGCCCTTAAATTGGTTTTAAAAACATCATACTGTTATTCAATAAAATGTCCTGCATCTGCCTTATTTTCTCCATTTTCATAACTACTTGACTAAATCTGTTTCCTTCATTACTGCTTAAATATTTCACTTTATCTGTCCCAAGCTCTCGTCTTCTTACCAACTCTAATTTATCTAATACCCTGTGGCTGTGGCTGTGTTAATATTTTGAAAGCATTTGTGTTATTTCATTAACAGAAATATGCATTTAAGAATGCATACTCCTATGCTTGGTGTTTTAAATTAGCCACAGTATGGCTTCAAACTGTGATGATGAGCTGAGGATATTATTTTTGTGTTAAAGTACAGAAACCTCCTTTCTGGCAAAACTTCACTTTGAGTGTCTTTTTCCTGTCTCCAGAGTATGGTGCATTTTACTCTCTCAGCAAATCAGTGCAGGTATGCCTCAGCAAGAGTTACTAGCCCTGGAAGTCAAGGGATGTAAGTTGAGCCAGGAGGACCAGAGAGAAGAGTTTGTATTTCAAGGTTTGATATGGAGTTTCCCACCCCAAGTCTTCCAGAGATAAATAACAAACAGGTATGATGCCCCAGGGGCTGTCAGTCACCATTTTGTAGCATTTTATAGCCATGAAGGAGGCCCACTTGAGGAAAGGCCAGCATCTTGAAAAGGGCGAAACTGAAAGACATGTATAGAAATATAAATGAAACACTAAATTCCTTTGGCTGGAGGCTGCTTACCTTGGGACCCTGCGTTAGTGAAAGAGTAAATTCCCTTATGGGTTAGTCAGCCTGAACATAGCTTTCCATTACTGCAGCTGGAGGATCCTAGTGGACCTTAATCTATATTTGTGGGTAAGCTCTCTCCTGTGCTTATATTACTGCCTTTTCCCCTGGTGTTGCTGCCTCCTAAATTGCTCTCTTTCTACATTAAGATGTCTCACTTCTACTGATTTAAAGCTATAGGTTGATTTTCTAGATCTTCCCAAGTAGAAGCCCTTCTCTAGACTGTTATAACATTTATAGCATCAAAACTATTATATGCACTCATCCCCTTCTAATACATATGTAATTTTTAAAGCAAGATCTGTGCCCAATTCATTTTTCTTTTTACCTAGAAATTCTGACAGTGTCTGGCTTATGTTGGTGTTCAAGAGCTAGTAACTGAATTTATCCTAAATGAATGCATAATTCAATCAATTGTATGACTAACCAGAGTATGCCAAGAAACTTTAGGGTGAGATTATTTATCATCTATCTATCATCTATCTACCTATCATCTATCTATATCTATCTATCTATCTATCTATCTATCTATCTATCTATCTATCTATCTATCTATCTATCTATCTATCATCTATCTATCTATCATCTATCTATCTATCTATCTATCATCTATCATCTATCTATCTATCATCTATCATCTATCTATCTATCTATCTATCTATCTATCTATCTATCTATCTATCTATCTATCTATCTAATCTATCATCTATCTAATCTATCATCTCTCATCTATCATCTATCATCATATACCTATCATCTATTGATTTATTGTAAAAAGTATTTGTCGTGTCTGTGTTCTAAGCTATTGTCCTACCTTCTGCTTCTGTTTCTTGTTGTGAACCCTCATCTTTTTCTTCCTGCACTTTAATGATCTTCAGTCTACTTTTTTTGCATTGTTCTTCCAGAATCCTTGCTACAGCCTCGCAGTCCCCTCTCTTACACACCGAACAGCATACCAAAAAGGAAGAAACCTGAACTTCTCTTCAAGTACAGCTGCCTGCACAGGTTTTAATGGTGTTTTACTTTAAAAAAATACTATGATGTTTATTCCTTTGCATTAGAAGGACCATTTTGCTTCATTAGACTCTGAGCAGTAGGGCTTTTCCTTAAAAATAAATGCTTTTAAAGAACTTTTTCACAATAGTGTATAGAAAATGGCTAAAAGAGGCTGCTATTCCAGTAGAAAAAAGGGTAGTTCTAAAAGAGAACAGAACTGGATTATGAATGCTCAGCTTATAATAAGAGATGCAGCATCACAGAGTTACTGTACAAAAAAAGAAAAATGATGGCATGTTGGAGAAAAGACAGAATCTTTTCAATGAATTCAGTTATATAGTCTCTAAAATCCATACTTCGACACAGGACGATGGGGTAAATTCCAATAAGGGAACCAGAAAAGAAAGAATTAACTAATTGGGAATCATTATTTTGTCACTTCAGGAAAGGGTTATTTCCATTTCCTTGGCTGGCAATTGGACCCAGTTTGGTATAAAATAAGATAAAAACATATAAATATATTAACATGAAAACAGCCACATATCTCCTCTCCACCAGCCTCCCCCACTGGTCCAAAGAGAACACTGCAATTACATCTACTTGACCAACTCAATCATTTCTCTTCCCATCTCCATCCCTCTGTAAGAAGTGTCTAAACTTATGGTGACATATAGTAGACAAAAAAACAGAGGCTCTGGAGAAAAAAATGATTTTATAAGAAGAGATAGTGAATTTACATGGTAAAGATCTGAAGGTGAAGGTAGAATGTAACATGCTGGGGCACGGGAGGAGTTTTGTTTGTTTCAGGGAGTGAGTTGGTGAATGAGGAAGTTTGCAGAGTATAAGATGACCATAGGAAAGATAAAAGAGATTATTAGGGAGGCAAAAATAGTGAATTAGCTTTTCTTTAATCAATGATAAAAATGGACGTAAGCAATGGTTTCTTTTTTTTTAAACAGAGTTTATATTTTAAAGCAGTTTTAGATTCACAGAAAAATTGAGTGGAAAGTATAGAGAGTTCCCACATACACCCTGCTCCCAGGCATGTGCAGCCTTCCTACTATCAACATCCCAGGCCAGATACATTTGTCATAATTGATGAGCCCACGTAGTTTACATTAGGGGTCGCTTTCTGTGCTGTACATTCTGTGGGTTCTGACAAATGTATAATGGTATGTATCCACCTAAGTTATAGAACTGTACCAGAATAGTGTCACTGTGCTAAAAATTTTCTATGTTCCACCTGTTCATCCCTTCCTGTTCGCTAACACCAGACAACCACTGATGTTTTCACTGTCAGCAATACAATTTTAATTGACATTTTGCATATTTTAATTATTTTTTAACGTTACAACACTGTAACATTGTACCACATAACTACATAGTCCATGGCTTTTTCAAGGCCAAATTAATGTGTGTAATATAGAGAAAACAGAATACTGATCTGATATAAAGTGGAAGAAATGTCATTTTCAATAAACCATGGTGTCTTAGAAGTAAAATTTTATGTCAAATCACCTTCAAATATTGCTACACAATCGTACTAGAATTGATATATTCTACTGGGTTAGAAAGAATAATGACTACCCAAAGATGCTCATGTCCTAATCTCTCAGAACCTGTGAATATGTTACCTTACATGACAAAAAAGATTTGCATATGTGTGAAGAATTTTGAAATAGGTATATTATCCTGGATTATCAAAGTGGGCCCAAACTAATTATATGAATCTCTAAAAGCCTATCCTGGTCAAAGTCAGGGAGAGAGACGTGACAATTGCAGTAGAGTCAGAGATGGTAGAGGAAGGTGGCCAAGAATAGAAGAGAAACTATATTCTGAAATAATATCTTGGTCACATTTATTTTATTTGCAAACTTAATGATTAAAACAACAAATACCGAAATTAAATCCTTTCTCCCATTGTAAAATTTTTGCAATTAAACCTTAGCCAGTATGGAATTGATAGGAAATCATGTCAACTACTTATACATCCAGCATTAATTACTGTTTTCTATCCATCTATTTTCATGCCTTAATATTATTTATATTAAATAATTTAGGATTTTGTTGTTCTTGTTGTTGACTAAGAGCATTAAGTATCTTATAGTGAGAAGTACCTTGAATCATTAAAAATATTACTGTCCTGGCAGATTTTCAGGCTATACTGTACTATAGTGGTGTAGTGAATGAATATGTCTGATAAAGACCCAGCTTCACATGGATTCTGGTCAACACTGATTAGTCCGCTGACCTTGGGAAAAGCTCATAAACTCTTTCAGGGCTCATTCAGTTTTTTCACCTGAAGATTTAGGAGTGTTGCATGCTAAGTCCCTGCATATTATAGGTATTATGTATAATTATTATTATTACTTTAAAGTTTTATTCGATTAAATCATTTTTAGTCTTTTCTCTAAGTCTATAACATTGTATAATTTTCTTATAGGTAGTGCCATGATTTCTTATTGCTGACAAGTCTGAGGAAGACAAAAGTAATATAGAACTCATTATGAGAATCTTTCAGTCTCTTAGAATTGAGGAAACAGTAAATACTAACCAATCAAATCTTATTAAAATGGGCTCTCAGCTCATAATCTTACTCTTTAACTTAGAATGTGTAACATTGCTTAATGATCGGGGTGTTTGTGCTTCTTTTTGACTGTAAAAAAGAATGATCATTCATTATAATAAAATATTCCAGTGTTGCACAGTCTGTGTTTTATGAATTACACTGCACACACTTTGTGTCAGTTATAGGCCATAGAATCAAAGGTAACACTTCAGCCTTCATGCTGAATCATTTACTTGGAGCTCACTGATGTGATCTTAATTCCATTTGAAGTCTCTCCCCACCCACAGTTTGTGGAGAAAGAGATGCAAACGTTTTTCTTCATTGGTAGTGGTTGGAGGATGTATCGACATGACAAATATTTTTCAGGAGGGAAAAAAAAAGGTATACTCTGTGAATAACAATCTCTCTCAATGAAAAGAGAAGGGATAATAATAGCAATATATATAACATTTCTTTTATCTCAAAGAGCCACACCGAGCACTTTAGAAATGTTAACGATGGTCTGTTTCTGCAGGATTCACATCTCCTGTCACAGAAATGGATTCATGTTCAACAGCGCATGGGGCCCGCAGGCCTGCAGGAAGCTCTGCTGGATTTATGATCGCATCCTTAAGGCTGAAAGGGGAGTACCGCTTATTCGAAACTGTTCATTCTAGAATGTGTATCCATCACAGAATCAAAGGCAAAGGCTCCGTGCATACGCAAAATGTGATGGATAGCCAAACATTCACATGCTCTCAGGTAGAAGTATTGATGAGGCTCCCAGGGTACTCTGTCCCACACCATCTGCCAGTGGAGATGACATTCTGCCTGTAATAGGAGCATTAACAATCATTTAAAAGCATTTAATGTGTTCATGTGACATAACATTATCTTGTTTCTTCTGCCTATTTAAAAAATTTTGAATGTTCAGAATCCTATATTAATGCACCTATAGACTAGTACTAGTGTTTAACTATTATTTTCAATATTGCTGTGTTTATGTTGCTGAATTCCCTCATGTACAGTAAGTGACTGACTTGAACAATGATGATATGTAAATTCTACAATCATGAGTGACATTGCTTGCACAATTACCACCAGGTGTTGAGATATTTTAAATATACATGTACACACATAGGTGCATGTATAATCATGTACATGTGTGAATTTAATATATATTAGATAGTGTCACCATGTTTTGATTTATATCATGTGCTGTTATTCACTTATTACTACTAATGGTTAAAAAATGAAAAGTCGATGTAGAAATATATTCCAGTTTTTTCATTCCATCATTATATGCTAATATAATAAAATGTGTGGCCAAACTTTATTTATTCATGTCTTTATTCATTCAGCAAAATTTATTTGATAATTACTAGACCCTAATCTAAGCCTTAGGCATTTCAAGAGATATGTCATGTATTTCTTGTCTTCAGAAAGATCATACCCTTCTGGGACAGAGAAATTCAAAATCAGTAGATAGAACACCGTAAAACACTGACCAGGCAGCCTGTAACTCTGAAAAAGATGCGGCAGGGGTGATTATACAGGGGAGGCAGTGTTTCGATAAGGTCTTAAAGATTGAGCAGAAGATGCCAGCCAAAGTGAACGTTCGGGTCCAGGTTCTAATTGTAAAATTAAAACACATCTCTAGCACTAACTGCCATAAAAATATAGCACCAGCAGTATGAAGTTCAAGTGAGAGAAACATAAGTATAAATTTCAACAAAATGTAAGCAAAGCAACCTACTGATGTGCGCTGCCTCCCTTCCCTACTCATCCTACCTGGTTGGAATTACACTTAAAACTGTTTTTTAAACTCAGGATGCTATGCTCTCAGATCTATAACACTTCTCTCTGCCACGTGCCCTCTAGGTACCACTTATAATCACATCCATGATCCATTTTAACTTTTATATATAACCCTCTTTTTTTCTTGCTGCTTGTACTAATCTGCTAATACAAAAACCCATTTATGGGCATCCCCATGGGGTGTTTTTCATACCCTCAGATTGGGCTATCATGAGACATTCTTCATTTCTCTTGTTTGTCTGTTCTCATTTCCTCTGGGTACTGATATCTGCCAGTTTCTGTTAGGCAAGAGTATAATTTTCCCAGACTCCAAAACTCTCTCTGCTTGAAATGGAAACAACTATCAGCTCTTCCAGGTTTCCACAGGAAACTTTATCTCATGTTGCTGCTAACAGGCATGAACCCTCCTGGTTTTGAAGCTGCTTGATGATTTACTGAGGTCAGAGAGAGAAATTAAGCTCATTATGAGTAGTTTGTTTTCCTGTGTCCAGCTCCCTTCCAGAAAGTTCCTTCATCCCTCATGTCAACAGTTTTATTGCCAGGTCACACACTGACCAGGTATAACCAGACAAGACCGAAATCCCCAAGTGCAACAGACACAACATGTAGGTAGATGCTATGTTTGAATTGTAACCCCCGCCCCCCAAATATGATATGTTGAAATATGAGCCCCTAGTACCTCAGAATGTGACTACTTGGAAATAGAATGTTCACAGAGGTAATTGCTTTAAAACGAGGTCATTAGGATGGGTCGGAATTTAATGTTGCCTCTTTATAAAAAGGGACATGTGTACACAGAGAAAGACTTCACCAAGGGGGGATGATATAAAGCGATACAGGGAGAACACCATGTAAAGATAGAGACTGGAGTGATGCGTCTATAGCCAAAGGTTGCCAGCAAACCACCAGAAGTTAGAAGGAGGCATGGCACAGAGTCTCCCTCCCAGGCCTTGGAAGGAATCTGTCCTGTGGACATCCTGATCTGGGGATTCTAGCCTCCAGGATTGTGAGACTATAAATTTCTGTTTTCTAATCCACTCAGTGTGTGGCACTTGGTTGCAGCAGCTTAATTACTAGGAAACTAGTACAGGAGGCGACCCCCAATTCCCCTTCCCCTTCTTGAACATGGTTTACTCCCTCCCGTTAGGGAAAGAGATGTTCCGCCCACTCGAGGTCAGGCTCAGAGGCGGCAGCCACTGTGTCTTTTATACGTATGTTTCTTTGCAGCCTGAGCCTATTGTTTTGCACTCTGCTGGAATGAAATTCATATTTACTAAATATATCTTAAAATGGAGAAAGCCACTGAAGCTATTGAATAAAATTATTCTCAGTTTCAAAAGGAAAGAGAAAAAGAATAAATCGATATAAACAGTCATGAAAAACAAAATTATTTACTTGATTTCGTTTACTATATATTTACATATATACACATTTTCTCAAAATCATTAGTATTTATAACTATGAACTTCCAATGAAAGCAGATATATTTTTTTAGAAATACCCTAATGCTTATGTATTTATAATTTTATGAGAGCTTGTTTACTTCTTGAATATTAACTATGTTTTTTAATCTCACTCGGTATTAATGCAACTGAAAACATAATGTTGATTATTACATTGTTTTGTATTGCATCATAATACTTTTTTAGCAACAATGAATCCAGCCTGATTTAAAATACTGTTAATACAAGCAGGACTACAAATTAATTTGAAGGTTAGTAGTTAAATATATCAAAACCACAATGCTGCAGACTAATAGGCCCTTCCATACTATGAATCGTCTATATTATTATTACTGAAACTTCTATTAGCTCTCTTCTAAGCATGCTCATTTGACTGGAAAATTGGCTCAATACTAATACATCACCTATTATGTTTAAGAAAAGAAATGTCATACTGGTACAGGGCCATTCTGAATAATAAAGATGGTTATATATGATTTTTTATAGGAAATCTGAGATGATTTAAAAAACTGTTTTTTCTCATATCAGAAGTAAACACATTCGTAATACTGTCTATATAAACAACTGCTTTGACCAAATTCACATTAAAAAAATCAAGACAGAAACTATTAGAAATATATAATTATGCATCTTAAAAAAGATTTTAGAGAAAGCCAATTTAAAAACTAATCTTAAAGCTTTCAATCAATTTATCAGGCTGATTTTACTAACTTTTAATTTTAACCATCTCTTTGATGTTATATAGACACAGCCAAAGACATGGGCATGTTATAATATATGGTGGTAGGAAGCAGTAGAAGATAAGTACTATGTGGAGCTAATTTTTTGCTCTATGATCCTGGTTTGTTTTCTCAGTACTAGGCCAAGTATTCAATTATATTCATGGAGTTTGAAATTGAAAATGAACAAGCTCTAGCCAGGTAGCTCATTTAGTTAAATCTTCTTCCTAATACATTAAGGTTGCGGATTTGATTCCCAGTCAGGGTGCATAAAAGAATCAACCAATAAATGCATAAATAAGTGAAACAACAAATCAAAGTCTCTCTCTCTCTCTCTTCTCTCTCATCAATTAAAAAAAAAGTTAACATTAGCTGAACAATAATGGTCTGAATTCATCTTGGAAAATCTTTAGACAACAAATCAAATCAATTCTTATATATAAGTACAAGTTATGTAGTTCAAGTTAATTATTAATAAATTTGGTTATGTAAAATTATAAATAAAAATTATTAAAACTGCTTTTTACATAAAATACATTTTGAAGGAAAACAATTTGATTTATGATTGCAAGTGATAAAAGCAAGAAATCAAAGTGACTAAGGATAACTGCTATTTACTTACATAAATTATTAACATAATTTCCCTGAAAAATCAGCATTTTGATTAAAAACCTACTCTGAGCTGTTATAATAGATGACTGGAAAATGCAAAATAGACAATGGAGATATAAGTTCTACAGAAAGGCAATTATTAAAAAACAAAACAGGGAAAATCAATGTATAAATGAGAGTTGACTTAGTTCAGACTAGAAATGTTTTGGGAGGGTCTTTTATCCAATGAACACCCATAGGGTTTTATATCTTTAGGAGAAACTGAATTCAGGCCTATACAGTACATAAAAGTGAGCCACAACCACTGCTCTCCAGGATCCTACAGACTAAGAAAGAGAAACCTTATATTGATATGCAATTACACCAGAAGTGGTATATTTTATATCTCACAAGAAATGTAGAGGCCCATGAAAAAAGATTTAAATGTGTGAGAAGTTGCTGCCGGCTGGGATGATGATATAAAGTACCTTGAAAGACACCACAAATAGGGAATTTTCCAGGTTGGGGAAGGGTGGGCTAAGTACTATCATGAACATCTTCCCTTTAGGAACTCCTTATCTCAGACCTAAAATTATTTTCTGAGGTGGCATTCTCTTCTATCTTAATTCGTCTTTCTTTTTGGAATAATGCAAAGACCATTGATCATTATAATAACATTTTACTCCTTTCCAATTAAATTCATTTAAATTTAAGAATCACTGAAATATCTCTCTCAAAGCATGTCAGCATAATCTGAACGGGTAAAGAAGTCAAGGAAGGTCAATATCTTCCATGTGGGCCTCAGGGAAGCAAATAACTACAAGAGAAGCTGGTGTTCACATTTAAATTTCTTACTTTTACATAATAGTTCATAACATTTATTGAATAATTATTTGGTGTCTAGCTTTTTACATACAATATTTTATTTAATATATCTAAAACTTTATTTAGTAGGCCATCTTAAAATCTCCATCTTATGAATGGTAATTAAGTAATCAGGTTGCACACCTAGTAAAAAATGGAGAGAAGCCCTGGCTGGTGAGCTAAGTGGTTAGAGCATCAGGTTCGATTCCTGGTCAAGGGCACGTACCTGGGTTGCAAGTTCGATCCCCACCCTGAAGCTGGGGGCTCATGCGGGAGGCAACCATGTCACGTGTCTCTCTCACATCGCTGTTTCTCTCTCCCCCTCCGTCCCTCCCTTCCACTCTCTATAAAAATCAGTGGGGGTAAAAATGTCCTCTGTGAGGATTAACAACAAAAAAAGAAATGGAGAGGAATTTAAATCAGGTAGTTTGACACTGGAGCCTATGTTATTAAATCATGATGCTTTCAGAAACCATAAGCTCCTTAATTATCCCTCTTCATGGCACCTTATTTGCCTTTAATTTCAGAATAAAACATTCATAATATAAATTACAAATTAATAAGATCATACTATTATGGATGGTGTCCTCACAGTTTGAGAACTTCGGTACATAGTAATACTCTGAGCGGGCATGTTGCAACATGAAAAAGAACCATATAATATTCCCTTTCATTTTGGCTTAACAAAAATACTGTTTCCCCACTCATAACCAGTAATTTTCTTAAAGAGTAGATGCAAGTCTCAACATCTTCCAAAACACAAAAAACAACTTCCACATTTTTTTAGTCATTATTTTTTTTGTCCTCAGCATTCTTTGTGGTTTATATTCCCTTATTATTTATTAATCTTTACTTTAGTTATTATATGAACTATATGTTTGATTGCTCTGTCTGAATTATTTGCTTCTAGGTGTTTAGATACTAAATATATGTACTATATATTTTTGTATCTCTTAAGTCTACGCTGTGTGACTTTGAGGGAGTCCTTTCAACTCTGTGATTTACAGTTTTCACAAATGAGCTGGTATAAATGACTTCTACAATTTCTTTTAGCTCTAAGTGTTATATTGTAAATAACCTCCTTCCCAAAGAGGTGAGATCTAGACTGCTTTGACCATCAAAGTGATAAAGAGCACATTGTCACACTGGGCTATACTGTCTAGACTGGAGAGTAAAGGAGTCCAGAGAATGCTGGCTTCTAGAGGCAGACAAATATAGTTAGTTATCATTCCCACAGTCCAAGGAATGCCCTCCCTTTTACAGATTAGTATATAGAATTTCAGCAAGTTGTTACCTAATTCCCAAGTCTGGTCTTTGCTTGGTTTATCCCCAGGAACTTTTATTAAACACATGGTGTTTAATACACTGATGTCCAGATAAGTTAAAAAATCAATTAATATAAATAATCTTTGACAAAATATTATAATTCGAAGTTACTATGTTTGTGCCATTTATTTTCCATATTTCATCTTATGTTAATTTCATTAAGTTAGTACCTATTACATTTGCGAGCACCTTAAATTATTCACTTTGTACATATTTTACAGTGAAATGTTTCACTTGTCAGCAACCCAAAGTTGTATGCTAAAACATTAAATAAAAAAATAAAACAAAGACAATAGGGTGGATAAAGCTAAATTTTGGTAAAGGTTTTATAAATTCCATTCTTTAGAAGTTAAGATTTAGATTAAGGTTTAACACTGAATGAGTTATGGTGGTAGTTATAAAAATCAGAGCTTATTAAACTGTCTTTGAACTGATAAATTAGTAAATTATCACTCAGTATAATGGGAAATAATAAGATAACTGAAAAACCCAAGTAGAAGTAGCTCAAATTATATTTCAACTTTTAAAACTTGCTCTTTATAACATTAGCTTTGTATATCTACAAGAATTTCTCCTAAGAGTAAGTCATTGTTTTTTAACAGCAACCTGTGAAAATTTCCCAACATAACAAAACCCTTGTTATCTAACACACTCATCTGACTCTGTAAGGAAAGATGGGACAAGAAAACATGTCACCAGACTATTGCTAACAAGCTCTGCTGTCAGAATAGCCAAAAAAATAGAACCCCGAATAATTCATATGTCACCGGAGCAATTGTTTTCTCAAGCCAACCTTTCTTAAAAGTTTTGTTTAGAAACTACATGTTGAATACTACCTAAATTGAGTGAAATCTCTCTTTTCCTCAGAATTGGCAGGAGAAAAAGAAGAAACTGTTGGGTATATTTTCATTGACCGTGAGAGAAAGAACAGATATTTGAACATGAATTTTCATGCTTTGATTATTTGCCTTCCAGTGGGCCCTACTTACCTAAATCTGTTAATCTGTTAACCTTAATCTGTATCTGAGATTACCCCTCTGCTTTCCTGATTATAAAAAGCGCACACACAATAGTGTGGAGAAGGCCGGGGTGGGGGGCAGGGCGGATGCCAGGTGGAGGGAATCAATTGGGGAAAAAAATATCTGTAATACTTTCAACAATAAAGATACATATTTTAAAAAGTGTCTATGTGTGAACCTATAAGAATGAGTAACACACACAAATCATTCTATCTTCATGAACTGAAGCCATAATTATAACTTCAGATTTTTGCATTATGAATATCAATATTAGTGTGCAAAATATCACATCTTGTATTAAATTATAATATTAAGAAGTTTGCTTACTTTCCAAAGTTATATATCATATTAGCTGCAGTATTTTCTTTTAGTTTACATCTGAGTTGGTTTGTAAATATATTTTAAAATATATTTTTATTGATTTCAGAGAGAGGAAGGGAGAGGGAAGGAAAGATAGAAACATCAATGATGAGAGAGTATTGATCCATTGATCGGCTGCCTCCTGCACACCCCCTACTGGAGATTGAGCCCACAACCTAGGCATGTGCCTTGACCAGAACTGAATCATCAGCCTCTGGTTCTTAGGTCAATGCTCAAACACCAAGCCATGCTGGCCGGACAGCATATAAATATTTTAATCTTTGTGAATCAACTGAAAATCCATGAGATTAAGAATTTGAGGCCCAAGTGAGTTAACTGGGATTCTTTGAGGCAGGAAAAGTTATATTTCATATCAAACTGTAAGAAGCCTATCAATAATTTAGAGTAGATAGGTTCATAAATTTTTAGGAAAGGCAATAAAAGGAGAAGCAAAGTAGAGAGAAAAATGAATTGGGAGGGGAAGAGAAATGTAAATGACAGTGAAGAGGTGAGGTCAGTAATTCCTTGCTTGCTCTTAACTGCCCTTCACCACTATTTCTCCAGCTTAAAACAGATTCTCTATTACTGCTTATACCAAAACACCTCTTCAGGCATTTTTATTACTGCCAGTCATCTAATCCATGATTATCTTTCTTCATTCATTAAAGAGCTTGTCCTCTTTCAGGAAACTTTGACATCACAAACAGCCTTATATCCTGTTTCTACCAATCTGGCATTTCTGTATCTTTATGGCTTCCTTCCTTACATTTCTCTGACAAGAAAATGACTGTGGGAATCTATTTAATGATTATTCTATGTCACTGTCTAACTTTGGTTTTCTGCACCCTGTTAAGTGGCATCCTCCACTGCACTTATCTCTTTACAGATGGGTTGGAATTTTGTGTTTGGGTCCTCTAAATGTGGGTACGATGACAGCTTTTTTCTTTTTAAGCTGGACTTCTAAAACACTACAAAAAAAATCCATTTTGTGATCTTCAAAATAGGAACTTTATGCTATACTTGATTTCAATTATGTTTAATTGCCATGTCTGTTTTTTTCTTGTGCCAGTATCACATTGTTATAATTATTGAGAAGAAAAATACTGTCCCTCAAATGCTTTTCTAATTGCTTTTTTTAAGTTTCATGGTTATTTTTACAGTTATTCATGATGATTAATTTTAGAATTTTTACCATGTTGGGAAATAATCATAATGGGATTTCAAGTAAGACTGTATTTCATATGTGGATAATTTGGGGGAAAACTGGCATTTTTTTGATAATGAGGCTTCCAATTTAATAACAAATGTGTTTATTTATGTCTTCATTACTTCATTATGACATATTTTATAAATTTTGTATATGTTCTGTTCTTTCTTCTTCAACTAATTTCTAGACTTTTTTGCTATTTGTTTTTCCTATTATATTCTCAAAGACATAATTGTTCATTTATTGGGTAAAAATATTTTTGTGTACTTATGTCTAACTATCTTACTAAATTTCATAAAACATCTAGTACTAACAATTATATAATCTGCAAAGAATAATTATTTCTTTAAAGTAATGCCTGTGTTTCTATTTAATGTCTTATTGACTAGAATTGTCTAATAATGTGAATGCCAGCAGTCATAGTGAAAAATTTCTTTTTTTCTGATAATTAACGTGTTTCTAGATATTTACTGTTAAGAAAAAAATTATAGTTTGAGGTAGATTTTATTTTATTTGTCCTAATTTTTGTTTTATTTGTTTTAGTTTTTGGTGTTATAAATGCTTACTTTACTAGCTTTGGTTGTTAGTTTTTAAGATAAATGGATTCTAAATTTTGTTAAACACTTTCAGGAACTATTGAGAGAGTCATTTTTTTTCTTTCACATTTTACTGCCCATGGGTAATATTAACATATTTCTTAATCTGGAACAATCTTTGAATCCCTTAAATATATTCCATGGCTTTTGTATATTTTTGTTAGGCTCTATTTGCTAATGTTGTATGTAACATTCACATCAATATTAATAAGTTATATTTTTTGTAGTAGTTTATTTTATTATCTTAGATTTTCACTGTTTTCCTATAATTTGGAAATGTTGAAATAAGAATTATAATCACTTAGCCCAAGCATTTTTCTAATGATAATTTTATAATTTTTCATTTGCACAATTATGGTATTAACTTCTAAATCTGTGATGACATGATATCTTGCCTTCTATCCTTTATTATTAACTTAAGCCATACTGGCCTTTTTGTTATTTCTTAAATATGTCAAGTCGTTCTATATCATACTATCTGCAATTGCTCTTACCTCTACCTGTAAATTTTATCTCTTCCTGTATTTGAGTAGCTCACTTCATTCAGTTCTCTGCTTTAATATCATTTTAGAGGCTTTTCTTAACCACTATCCTATGTAGAATATCATCCTCTTTATTTTTCTTTAAATTCCTTTTCTTTTCCTGCATGAAGACTGATTTTTGTTAGATTTTTTTCATGAAATTTGAAATCAGTTTTATAGTTTATATTTTTGAAAGTAATTCATTATATAAATATTAAATTTTGTCAACATTGTGGGTAATCTAATATACTATTAAAGGTTGTATATTCTTTCTCAAACAAATATACAGGTCATTATGGCCTTTTTCTTATCTTTAATCCTATATGTTCTCTTTTAGTTCATAATTAAACTTCAAAGAAGATTGCTATTGTATTTTTAGTCTTTTGAATTTACATAAATATTACATTTTGCTATTTCTGATCAATCTTCTCTTGGTTATTGTTTCTTTTCTATCCTGAGAGAGCATAGAAACAATGACAACCCTGTAGCAATGAGCAAAATTAGTGCCCATTTCTTGGTTTCTAATACCATATTCCCATAAAAAGAACAATTTCTTCTTAGAGAAATGGCTGATTCTAGGAATCAGGCTGGGAATATGCAAGATCATCATGGAGAATCTTATTGTGTCAGGAAGTAAAGAAATACTAAAAAACAAAGCAACAGCCAACCACAATGATGAGGGCTGTGTCCAAGGGATATAGGAGCCAAGTGAGAAAATTCCCAATGGCCAGAGATGAAAAAATTTGAGTAACAAAATAAACTTGTATTATATTATAACCTAAAGTATAAAAAATATATACATGATTTCATAGTATAACTAATATATGGCTGAATTAATAAATAAATGGTGCACAGTAGACAAGTCTTCCATGCAGAAAAATTCCAAATAACATACGTATATACTAACCCCTCCTCTGGCAGAGAGTTGGAACATAATTTCCCACCCTTAAATGTGGGCTATACATAGTGACTTTCCTCTAAAGAATACAGTAAGGAAGGAGGGAGGAAAGTATCTTTAGAGTGAAGCAATCCAACAAATGTTGTGTAAGCCTGTGATTCAAGATTAATATAAACAGTGATGTCATGTTGACACTATATACCTTTGATATAATGTGATAAATATGTTACTTTAACTCCTCCCATAAAACTTCTAACCTCAGTCTAATTATGATAAAAATATCAGACAATTCCAAAATGAGGGACATTCTACAAAAATAATGACCACTACTCGTTAAATCTGATAAGGTTTTCAAAAACACCTTATGAGAACTAAATGTAATATGTTATCCTGGATGGGATCCTAGAAAGTTAAAGGGTCTTAGGAAAAATTAAGAAATCTGAATAAAGTACAGTTCATTCATTTTAATAAATGTGCTACACCATGTGCTAATTTAAGATGCTGATAATAGGGCACAAACTTGGTGTACTACCGGTATATGAGAACTCTCTGTAGTAAGTATCGTTATAACTTTTATAAATCTAAATTTATTCTAAAATTAACAATTTTATTAATTTTTTAAAAATATTATAAAGTATTTTGACAAAATACACCAATTCTAGAAAATATTACTCACTAAATTGGTCTGGTTTGTTTAGAAGTTTTCCCTTATGGCTGAACTTAGGTATAAGAGCTCATACAGACACAGGGACAATTTTTCTTTAAGACCTGTTCTAATTTTATTTTTTTTATTCCAAAGTGAGAATCAGAACAAAGCTTTTCCTTTTGTGAAACAATCATTACTTTTACTGCTCCTCTTAACCAAATACATGCCACATGTTAGTATTTCTACTATTTATTTATATCTTTTTATTTAATTCATGGAGTTGGTGATTATGGATAAGATTTGTTACATTACTCAGTATTAAAAAGAACAATTCTAAAGCCAGAAAATGCAACCCAAATTATCACATAATTTACTCATTTCTTGAAATACTGCTTCTGAAGATGAGTGCAATCAGGGATTCAACCCTTAGAAAAATGCTGATGCTGTGCAGAGCATGGGAGATGCATAGTATTTCCTGCTCCTGAATAGCAATATATGACTAAACTTAGGTAATGACTTTATTCATCTTAGTGAATGTTTTCATCCCCAAACTGGTTCCTAATAGTTTATAGAAAAATAATTCTATAAATCACTCTACACACTTTTAGTAAAAATAAAATTGCGATGTGGGGAAGAGGAAATATTGTGAAAATTTTTCATTTACAAGGTATTTTACAAGAATTGGGAATATATATAAGGAAATGTGTGCATGCAAATTCAAAGACAAAATGATAGAAGCAATCGTTTAAATAAAATCTCACAGTTTTAAATTTTTCATAGGTTTAATGTAGATATTTTTTTCTCTTACCCCTTTTACTTGTAACCATTATACCCACACTTCCTTAATCCTTAGTAGTTGCACTTTGGGAAGATAAAAATAAATGAATGTTGTCACTGTTCTAGATGAGCATGTTGGTAAGCCTGAGCCAGTACTTACACCAGTGGACACTAGGCTGTGACTCCGGCGTGTTTTCTGGTGACCAAGCAACACTATAGTCAGAACTTGTATCTTTGTTCATAGTTTTGTGTGATGTTTTATAGTACATCTCCACTAATCAAACTAATCCACATCACTGTCTCCTCCCTACCACATCTAAACGAAGTATTGTCACTTAATTTCTGACTTATTTTCAAAGAATTTTATGTTTCCTTAGATGCTCTGTCCTGCGGGATGTCACTCAGTTTCTTTCCTTATGCTTTTGGAAGCCAAAGGTTTGCAACGCCCTCAGGATGTGCCTCTAGATCTGGTGAACGGTTAAGTCCTGTGAAAGGTTTCTCTGCTCGTGCCATGACTAGGGTAATGGCTCTATGTCAAATATATGAGTAGAATAAAAGTACATGCAGACATTTACAATTGAACTCGAAGCAGTAATTGTTGGCTATATCAATTTCAACATGTTTTTTCATGCATATTATTTATATTCACAAGTATTTGATATTTCATATGCTGTATTTTATATGCTGTAGTTCACATGATTATGACTATATATCTTTATTTTCCATCTTTTTGTTAAATCCTCACCCAAAGACATGCTTTTATGAATTTTAGAGAGAGATGAAGGGAGAGGGAGAGATAGAGAGAAACATCAATGTGCAACACCCATCGGTTGCCTCCTATACACGGCTGACCAGGGATCAAACCCACAACCTGGGTATGTGCCCTGACCGGAAATCGAACCCACAACCTTTCGGTATATGGAGTGATGCTCCAATCAACTAGCCACACCAGCCAGTTACAAATTTATAATTTCAGTTATCTTGTAACTTTGGACTATTTTTGTCTTTATCGAGACATAATTGACAAATAAAATTGTATAGATTTAAGGTGCACAACATGATGATTTGATATATGCATATATTGTGAAGTGATTATTACAACACATCCATTACCTTACATGGTCACTCGTTTTGTTTTGTTTTGTTTTGTTTTATGAGAATATTTAATATCTACCCTCTCAGCAAATTTCAAGTATATAATACAGTAGTGTTAACTGCAATCACCACGCTGTTCATCAGCTTCCCAGAAATTATTCATGTTATAAGTTAGAGTTAATTTATTCATTTATTCTGTGATTTTGTTTTTTGAGCTTCTAGTGCATATCAACTGAAAATCTTTTCCCTAGCGAACTCACAGGCTGGTAGAAGACACAGATTTGATACAAGCTATAATAATGGTAAATGCATAGTTTTATAGGATACAAGAGCTGTCAAACTCAAGGAAGAGCATAAGGGGATGAAAAGAAGAGATTGTGTTTCAGTAACTTATATAAAAATTTTAGTTATAAATATTTTAATTATTTATGATTACATAAGTTTCTCTCCCTAAAGGGTCTTTAAGAAGTGAAGAAACATCTGTCATGGAGATATAGACTTAAATTTAGTCTGGTTTCTTATTTTAACTGCTAAATTTGTATCTCATAAACAATGTCCAATGATTTATAAACAATACTGAAAGTCTAATATTTTAAGTACATAGATTTAGTTTTGAGGCATTTTTGTCAACTTTAAAGCTAAGATCCTAGAATTTATAATTTCAGTTATCTTGTAACTTTGTGCCTAGCACAACACAAGAAGTTATGAGTGAAAATTTTCATAGCTTACATGTAGCGAACACACACATTTCATTTTATCTATTTTATTTTATCTCAAAGGTAACATTTCAATTGAGTAGACTGAGATAAAACTTTGTTTTTCTCAGTCCTCTATAGTGACTGTCCTTCTTCCCAGTCTCTTGTGTGACCAACCAGATCTGCATATAAAGGAAAAGTTGTGTGTCTTCTGCCAAAAAACAGGGTATCATATGAAGCAGTGGGCTGAGTGCAAGCTTCTGTGCAAATGATTTGTGACTGGATCTGCCTCTCTTTTATGAATTCTCCCATTGGTTTGAGTGTCCAGTTCAATTTGAGATTATAAAAGCCTGAAAGTGATCACAAGGTGAATTTCAATAAATTTAATTTACGATGAGTGTGCAGACTAATTTGCTGACAGCTTTAAATTGTAAGCACTTCTTTCCATTGTAAATATATCCAAACAGCTTTGTTTTCTCATAAGAGATTTAGCACCTTGAAACAAAGATTTGCTATAAAACAAGCTCTCCAACAAACATCTGCTCTCTGTCTCTACTGCCCTGAGAGAGGTGAAATAGAACTCTGACTATATAAGCTATGTCTTCAAGTTTTGGTGATGGAGAGAAATTCATTCTTTACATTTGCATCAGTGAATGGATTAGCATTCTTCTTTAAAAATTAAAAACATCAGATCTGTTTCAGATTATATTGAACTAGTCAGGAGTATATTCTATGGTCTGATATAAACCTAAAAGTATAAATCTGA
Organism: Miniopterus natalensis; assembly: GCF_054644295.1. Classification (NCBI taxonomy): domain Eukaryota; kingdom Metazoa; phylum Chordata; class Mammalia; order Chiroptera; family Miniopteridae; genus Miniopterus; species Miniopterus natalensis. The sequence goes on from NC_142086.1 coordinate 30,303,191, forward strand.
ATAAAATATTTGATGTTCTTATGTTTATGCTGATTGAGTATTTGTATATTTAATGTTTTTGGAGATTCTCTATATATTTAAACAAAAATATGACTTTATAAAAATAAAAAGTGGGTATGTACAGGGGTGGCAAAAGTAGGTTTGCAGTTTTAATACAAAAACCCCCACAAAATAATAAATAATAATACAGGATTAAACTCTGTTTTGCATACTCACTACTGTAAAGCTACCCTTGCCCACCCCTGTATAGAGAATCTTTCCTACAGAGGACACCATGATGTATAAATATTCGCTTGTCAATATTTGCAGAAATGTAGACTGTAAATGAAAGATACTATGCAACAATAGTACATAAACTAAAAAAATGAAAATGTACACAAAGTCACTATGGGCTAGATAAATACATTGAGATATCATTGTGCATTAATTCACTGGATTAACAAAAACTAAAAAGTGTGAAATAGAAACCAGAGAAAGGATGTGGAGCACTGCTGATGAGTATAAATTGTTAAAACCACTTTGGAAAACCACTTGACATTTCTTGTAAAGATGAAGATACATCTACACCCACGACTTAGCAATTCCACCCTTAATCACATAACTTAGATCAACTCTGATAAGTAGGAATATAATGCAAGCCCCATAGGCAAACTTAAATTTTCTAGTAGCCACATTTAAAAAATAGGTTATACAGCCCTGGCCGGTGTGGCTCAGTTGGCTGTGTGTTGTCCTGCGCACCTAAAGTTTGCGGGTTTGATTCCATCAGGGCACAGGCCCAGGTTGTAGGCTTGATCCCAGTACAGGGCGTGCAGGAGGCAGCTGATCAATGACTCTCATCATTGGTGTTTCTATCTCTACCTCCCTCTCTCTCTAAAATCATTTTTAAAAAAAATGATTTGGCTCACAGTACTTTTTCCATAACTACATTAGTTTCAATGATTTGGACTATCAAGAATGCCAGCCAGATCATGATTAGTGGAGACAGAGCAAAGTGTAATGAAACTATAGATAATCAATGCAATCTGCACACTAATTTAGAAAAGATTATTTATTTTATATATTTATAGCTCCATAATTAATCATAGGTCATATATTACAAATAATGTAGGAGAGGAGAAAATAAGTTTTACACAATAGAGAAATAATAAAGTGAAAATTAAAATCTCCTTGCAGCTATGGCAACATTCCCCAAAAAAAAGAAAAGATAAATTCCCTGTTAATAAATAGTAAAAGGCTGAATTGGTCTTTGAAACATTTTTTTTTACTGTTTGTTATTTATATAAAAATAACTTCCAGGAACTATTAACCTATTTTTATTGAACTCAGGAGGGCTGGGGAAGAAAACTTTCAAATAACTCAATAAGGTAACATGACTGATGAGAAACTTAGGAATCAAACCTGAAATCTGGTTGAGTTTCTGTTCTGGAATTAAGTGTACAAGACATGACAAATATGTATCAGATGGCTGAAAGACTGAAAGAAAATGTGAAAAAGTAAATTGTATCTATTTCAGTATAACAATGCACTTGGGGATCCTTGAAGATATTTCCTTTGTTTCCATATTTACAATAATAGGAAAATAAGTGTTAATTCTTATCAGAAATACATTAAAATGTACACAAAAAATAAGTATATTTGCTTTGCCTAGGTAAATGGAATTTGTCCTTTTGGGGGGATTAAAACCAGTGATATTTTTGTATCAGATATATATTCTGAAGCACTTGGAAAGTGAAGCCATTTGGAAAAAATGGTTTCGTAGTGTGTGTGTGTGTGTGGTGGGGATCTGTTTGTGTGTGTATGAGTTTATATGGTGGGGGCCATATAGGCCAGTCAGTTCAATTTTGAGTATTTGAAAATTCTGATGAAGACCACAGGTGAACATATTTATTTACAAAGCAAAGACAGACATAGAGCTTCAACCATTGCCCCATCATTTCTATGAATATGAGTAGTCTGACTTCACACTTCTCTTTCTAAAAGTAGACAGTTTTTATTTGATTATTTTTAAAAATATGTTTTTATTGATTTTTGAGAGAGATAGAGAGAGAGATCGATGAGAAACAATTGATTGGCTGCCTTCTGCACTGCCCCCACTGGGGAACAACCGGTGATGCAGGCAAGTGCCCTGACTGGGAATGGAACCGGTGACCTCTCCATTCATAGGACTACATTCAACCAACTGAGCCATACCAGCCAGGGCCAAATGTAGGCAGGTTTTAAAAACTTGTTTCAATTTGGCTGCTTATTTGCATCAAAAATATTAGGTGAGTTTCAAGACTTAATTCACTTTGTTTTACATAGACTTATTTTCTTTAGCATAAAAACATTTTAAACTCATAAAATGTCAAACAAAAATGGAAGTTTCTAAATAAAGTATGTGACCTTAAGGGGAAGTAAGTCTGCCAAATCAATTATCCAGAATTAATCTCACCTAGACAAAATGCTGTGAATCCTTTTATGTCTTCATTCTCAGTCTTTTCCTTATAGGCTGTTTTATTGCTAATTGTAAAGTCCGTGTCTTTTTCCTTGAAGCTATTCCGATGAAATCTTAGGTTTCTCTCTTTTGGGCTTGAGGGACTCACTCACCACTCTTCGGTGCAAGGATCCCTGTGAGACACTCCTTCTAGCACCACATATGACCCAGGATGGAGTTGGGAATTGAGCCAGCTGGGCTACCATGAAAACGTGTGTTCTCAATGGTTTTTATTGTGGAAAATATGATTTTCTGCACTTCAAATTTTGTTAGTTTGATTTGTGTGGCTGGAATTCCTTTATCCCAATTAATTTTGATTCTTTTAAAATTCTTATGTCTTTTTTAAATCATTAAAATAAATTAGTTTTGATTATTTATGGATTAAGTCTGCTTACGTCCTAGGTGAATAGATTTTAGAAACTTTAACTAAAAGAATGTTCTTAAAAATATTTGCAAAATATCTTAGACCCAAATTGATGTATGCAGAAATGTATAGATATAGATGGCCATTTATCTCTAACTTTCCCAAATTTTTCTAATAATTCTTCTAATAATTTAACTTATCTCACAATTTCATGAGTCATATAAAAGATGGAGATTATATATAATCTGATACAATTTTTTGCATCTGATAATTTTTGAGAAATAAAACATGAGAAGTTAAATTTATGACAACATTATGTATTGGGGAAAAAAGTAAAAATAGAAAATATGAAGACTCAAATTATATTTTACTAATAGAGCATATAGTTAAAATAATTTATAAATTAACCCAACACTAGATTTAATAAAATGTCCTGCTCTATGCCACCAGTTTGGCCAGAATATTTTTGTTAATGTTGATGGACATAAAAATTATGAGATACCTTGCAAAAATATGTATTTCCTCACGCTTATAGAACTGCAATTGCCACTGTTCCTGAAAGAAAACCTGTGTGAACAAACTTGGTTAAGGTAAACCAGCTATCACTACCAGCTATTACTATGCCAGACGAAACAGGCATTTTCTAGTAATGATCTCGAACTAAGAACACCATGGAGAGAATACAACTAGTGAGCAAATGTCTAGATGAAAAGACAGGACAAAACTCTTTAAGGAGCATTAAAGAAATAATTAAAATGCACGTTTGAGAAATATTTTATCCTAGTAATATAAAACTTTTAAGTAAATTTTACTGAAATATATTTTATACTATTGATATTTAGCCCATGGCTAAAATACATGTAATTTATTTATTTATTTTTAATATGTCTTTATTGATCTCAGAGAAAAGAAGGGAGAGGGAGAGAAATAGAAACATCAGTGATGAGAGAGTCATTGATCGGCTGCCTCCTGCACGCCCCCTGCTGGGGATCTAGCCCGCAACCCGGGCATGTGCCCTGACCGGGAATCGAACTGTGATCGCCTGGATCCTAGGTCGATGCTCAACCGCTGAGCCACGCCAGGCCTGGCTACATGCAATAAAAAAAAATCAAAAAAAAATCTATATTTTGCTTTCTGTTATAGCTGGGAAACATCTAAGATATTTTGGAAGATTTTGTTGTTCGTTACGTCAGATTTCTTGTTCAGTTATATTGGTTAAAATGGGCCAGCAGCAAAAAGAAAACGATATTTTCTGGGGGAAGAAAGCATGTTCAAAAGGAGGAAACTCTCTTTAAACTTCATGGGAATTCTCTTTATTGCAGCTATAAAGATTTTTCTTCATTCATCTCCACTTCAGAGAACTAACTGTATCATCTTCTTGCAGAGTTTTCAATTTATTGTTTTTTGAAGAGTCAGGTTATTTTTATTCCTATAAGGAAAAATAAATCTATATCATGTTGACTTGGCTGCTAAAGGGATTCCAAACAAAGTCCATAGTCATATGCACCATTTTTATTTTATGAACAACTTTGTTTCTTTTGGCTTCCAGACCACCAAGAAATTAGCTCATTGGAAATGTTACCAAAACCAATGGGATAAAATGTAAGTCATGTCTCTACTGACATTTATATCAGGTTAAATTTTGTGAAAATGCATAGAATTTAAAAGTCTGTGCTTCTTTGCAGTCTTCACATTGTGCTCTGACTCTTGCATAATAAGCAGAAATAATAATGGGAGCCCTGGCAGATAATCAGCCCATAGGGTTACTTATACGCTAGGTGCTGTGCATTAACCTATTCTCACAAGAATAGATGTGTAAATTAAAATAACATTTCAAATACAGTACATATGAACACATTTCTAATCACTACTTTTATATTGTTCAAAATTTTACAAGGTACATATATTATTTTGGCTTTTATATTGAGAGGAAAAGAGGAGAAAGAAAGATCATAGTACTTTCTGACTGCCTCCTAATAAAAAATTTAGTTATCTCCCATTATATTTTAGTATTTTTAAATAATAAAAGTCCAATTATAATGACCAAAATTTTACAAGAGTTTAAAATATTTAAAAACACAGAAATCCAGTGATCTAGGACAATAATTTAGAAAATTATGCCCAGAATCTTCGGAAATACAGGGTGAAGAAAAGTAAGTTTAGAGTTGTTCATATGGAAAATAATACAATAATTAATAAATAATAATACAAGAATAAACTCTGAGTTTTGCATACTCACAACTGTAAATATGCTTTGGCCCACCCTATATAATGTAACAAAAATAAAGGCTTCCTATATGTATATTAAAATATGTCTTTACTGATTTCAGAGAGAGGAAGAGAGAAGGGGAGAGAGATAGAAACATCAATGATGAGAGTTGATGAGCTGCCTCCTGCACGCCCCCTACTGGGGACCAAGTCCAAAACCTGGGCACGTGCCCTGACCTGGAATCGAACCTCAGTCTCCTGGATCCTAGGTCAATGCTCAACCGCTGAGTCACACTGGCTGGGGAAAGCTTTCTATATTTCCTGTAGGTTAAAGAGCAAATCATCGTAGCTCAAGATTATTTTTTATTAATATTTCATTCTTACCTTTAAAAAAATCTATTTTGATATGAATTTCAAGAACCATTTTTTATGTATAAAAACATTTGCACAGTTATAATTACTTTTTAAAGCATAAAATCAAGTGAATGGAATTAAATGCAAATTGCACCTAAATGCAAAATGTAACTGTGTGCTTTATGAAAACAATCTGATTCATTAGGTAACCCAGGACAAATAGATTTACTAGCAAGATGGAAAGATGGGGAAAACAATAGCTGAAGGAATATGAAAATATCAGATAAACTGTGAGATTATATATTGCATCTTATAAACCTTCTGGACTGAGTCTCTAAGCAAAATATACCTTTGCTGTAAATTCTGCAGGTATCAAGCTGCAGAATTAGGAGAGTTATTCCAAAATTTAAAATTAAAAGAATGATTAAATAAGAGAAAGGAAACGTGTTGCCTAAAAGAAATAGGCTAATTTTGAAAGCACACTTCACCATTATTATATTTAAATGAGGTTTTTGATCACTTGATCTGACCCTGCATGGTGCATAGCAACTACACTTGCACAGTATGTTTGAATGAAGATTATTATAATTTACTAAGAGGTGCTGCAGGGGATTAGGAAACTTGGAAGGCCAACACTGTACTTCCATAACAGACATGACTGCCAGATAATTAACCTTGCTGTTTGTTTAGCATCCACCAAATGCTTCATTACTGATTCAGTCAATTATCTCGTGGTAATGACCGCTACAGAAGGTAGAATTGCTTAATTAAAATTATTTAGACCAAGGAGGAACTTTGATTGGGCCATGCATATTAGAAAGGCTTGATTAATCTCCATGAGATACACACAACACATTTAAAGCTTTACTTCATTATTTCCAAATGCCAAATTCATTCTTGTTCCAATAAAAAATATTTTTTTTCCATTGCCAATTACACTTGAAAAATAAAACAGCAGAAAAAAAGTGGATGGAAAGCAACCTTTTTGGTGCTAATTTTACTAGTGGGAGGTTTGAAGGGTGAAAGTAGAATTCTATTTATTTTATAAGATGCAATTGATATAAATTAACATTCCTTATTGTTCAAAGGAATTATATGTACTCAGGTGAACAAACTTGGCACTGTATGACACATCAGTTGAAAAATGGAAATACATTTCATCTTCACCTTTTGTTATAAGTATCCACAGGTGAATTTCCTGGTTCTTTCTTCATATTAACATGGCAACCTGATTTGAAAAGTAGCCTGTAGATACTCTTTGTGAGTGAGTCAGAATGGATTGGGTTTAGAACAAATTTCCTCTATTTCAGCACCAGTAGCAGTTTTACAGTGTTTACTTGACTTCCTTTGAGTAAAAACATTTTTCCTAAATGAAGACAGAGTTTATTGTTTTGCCTCATTTCCATATCTGACTAAAGAATAGTATTTTATTTTCTTGGCTCTCAGAATAGAAATTCACATGTGAATTTATTAAAGTACGGTCAAGTAAGATTTGACTGTGTTTTTTTATTTTTTATTTTTATTTTTGATGGGGAGAGGGGTTTTTGTTTGTTGTTAGTAACTGTATTAGCTTTCCAATAGATGCATTTATTCTTTAATGAGACAAAAGTTACTCTTAATTGCATATATTATGCCACAGATACATTAATTTCTTATAGGGTACCCTGAATCTAGATATAATTTAGAAAATTACTCCTCCAAGGCAATAAGAGGACATCTCAGAAATTCTTAGATGTGATACCAATTCCTACAACACTGCCTTTCTTGTAAGGATCAAGGCTTCAACTGGTATTTCAGTTTGTACTGTGGGAATATTGACAACACAAGATAGTTATCGTGCTTAAGAATGAAATGAAAACAGGTAGTGAGATTACCTTTCAGCAAGGAGCCTACATTGTGATTATCCCAGACTCTAGGTATATCCTTTCCTGGAAAAGGCAACGGAGATTCAAGAAAAACAGTTGGAGAAAATACCATAGAGCTGTTTTAGTTGAAAACGCAATCATAGGCAGACTTTTCTTGTCTTCCACAATTAAGGAAGTAATAGCACTCTTACCTGCTATAATAACAACAACAAACAAAAACAAAACAACAAACAAAAAATTTAAAGTTCTGCAGGAGTACATTCCTCAACATCCTGCAGAATCATTCACTAGCCTTTTTAAAAGACAGATATGATGAACATGTTCTCTGACAATGCAATTTAGTTAGAAATAAAAAGAAGACTAAAATATCTCTATGGACACTTTTTTAATGTATCCATAGAAACATATAAACCAACAAAATTACTTCAAAAGAACTCATAATATAATAATAATAGCATGGAAACAATAGGATTTAGAAAATAATTACTATTTAATGACAATATATTACACATCAAAATTTAAGGGATCAAGCTTCGGTAATATTGATAAAGTTTTCTGCTCTATATGATTATAATAGAAAAAATAAAATTGAAGGCTGAACATTCAAGTATAGAATTAGAAAACAGAAACTTAAAAGAAACTGCAAAGGAGATACAGTTGTAATGATAAGAGTAGAAATTCCTGCAATAGAAAACAAAATGCTGTAATACAAAATTACCAAGTTTCTTCAAAAACTAAGTCCGTACTGTATCATACTGTAGTGTAAGAACTAAATGTCAAGTAAGGCCCAAATTATGGAATGCTTATGAATAACTATGAAAGTTCACTAAATGATAGGAAATTAAAAAATACTCAGAATTTTTACCTATACAATTGAGGTAGAAATTTTTTATTCCTTCATTGCTAGCTCACCCCTTATCTTTCCACCATTCAAAGATTTTTGAAGGTGGCTAAAACTGTGAGAATATTTCAAAAATAAAAGAAGCTTTCTGAAATCTACATACATCTTCAAGAAAAATACCCACCCTTGATACAGACTTAAATTATTTTCCTGCTTGCTTCCCCTGTGATTGCTGGGCTAGGGGAGCATACTAAAGTAATCCAAGGTCATGCTCCGCACATTGGCCTTTTTCTACATCATTACCAACTCCAGTCCTACCAGGAACAAAGCACAGGCCAAGCGGGACTCACTCCAAAATACTGAGAGTGGTTAGCCACAGGGGTTAAGTTTAATGGCAACTTTCCTTTCCTCTGTATATCTTTGTGTATTTGGAGATTTTTAATTTTTATTGCTTAGAAAAACAACCTTGGGTTGATGCTCAACTGAAGAATATTAAATCTATTTTTATTATGAAAACATAGTATACCTGGTTTTCTTTGTTTTCCCCACTTTTCAATAGTGTTTGCGCTTATGAATCCGTTTTCATAATTTTATTTGTGTTTTTGTTCTTCCTAGAATGACTCCCACTTTCTCAGCCCTCAACAGGGTCTGCCTACCACCTTTTCAAATAATTTCCTGAACACTTTAGTTCTTAGTGGTGTTTATTATATTTAATCCTTAGTGCCAATGACACTTATCATCATACATTACATTGCCTACAATTTATGTAGGTGAACACACACCCACGTGTACTTCCGAGTGATGAATAAGGTAGTCAGATGAGTGAGAGGGAGTCAGCTGTCAAGTGCAAACATGATGCCTTAGGTCAAAGGGTCCATTGCTATGTTGAAGACTGGAAGTCCAAATACAACATACAACAAACATTTTACATATGTGTAGTACATAGAAGTATAGGTTGTGGGAGAATTCAATCTAAGAAACAAAAAGTTTGCTTTTATTTTTTATGCCCCTTCTAATGTCTAACAATGTTTAATATCTATTAAAATTCATAATTTACCCTTGATTATCAGTATTGACAAGAGGAAATCTCCGTAAGATGACTATGAATTGCAGACGTGTGTTGCAATTTTCTCATGATTCACATGGGGCATTAGTAATTTCATTAAAAGTAAAGCTTTCATAGTAGTTATGCCAATCATGACACTTAAAATAAGTTCTGATCATTCAGGGACTTATTTGCAACTGAGTGTCCTCTTTTTTTGCAACTGAGTGTCCTTTTTTATTTTCTTCCCCCAAATATAATCAACTTAAAATAGAAACTGAAGAGAGAGAAAGTACAGTGGATTCAAATACATGTTAAATCTACAATTTCTCTTTTAAAAAAAAAGGAACACACTGCAAGGCACTTCAAATCTTATTTCCTCCAGAAATAGAATATAATCAGAATGTAGTGAGCACTGAAATAAGTTAATAAAAATAAATGTCTAGAGGAGAAAAAAATGTATTTCAATCAGGCTGTAATTATGTTTTCAACATTGTAAATTAATGTCCCAAATGAATATCTTTCAGTGTACACAATTTATCACCCATTCTCCCCTTTTTATCTAAAGCTTGGTGTTTCTAACTTGACTACACCGTCACATTATTAAAAAGTAAAACAAGAGGTGTTCATTAACATGCCCTCTGATAATCTATCATGTCAATTCTCTTGCTGATTTTAAATGTTGAAATATAGCTAAAGTGCAGAAGAATTTTTCCCAATAGTTACACAGAAAAAAAATGGAGCCACCTGTAATGTTAGGTGGACAACTGGTAAGAGCATTAATATCAACTCATTCAAAAATGAATAAGTATGACAAATAAGGTAAATCCTTATTAAGTCATCAAATAAGTTAAAATATTCACCTTTCTTATAGAAGACAATCTAGTACAGCAGTGAGTTGGTTGGGACTGAAGTCAGATTCTAGGTCCTGGTTTTGATTTGTATATTTATCTCGCAGTATGATCATGTGCAAGCTACTTCCTTCTTTTTGTTCAGTTTCCTTATACCAAAAAAAAAAACAAAAAAAACATGGAAAAGAAAATATACATCATAGGGTTATTATGGAAATTAGAATATTTTTAAAGCATTTATCTCATTGTCTGCCACACAGTAAGCACCATAAACATTAACTATTTTTAGTATTTAACTTAATTACTAAATAGGTTCTTTATGCTCTTTCCTTCTGTTTTTCTGCCCTGTTGTGACTGGATGTCATGTGAATAATCAATCACCTTGTGTGCAACTGTAAACATTATTTTAATATTGCTTTAGATAATGTCAGCAACTCAATGATTCTAAAAAAGTGGAGGAAAGGTACAAGGAATCCAGATTCTGGAAATGAAGATGGAATGGACGTTAGGTAGGGAAGTGCCCTAATAAAGTAAACAAGCTTAATATGCTTTATTGGAAGCAAAAAAAGATAATGGAATGTTAGAATCCAGTCTGGGGTCAGAAATTGACCTCAGTTGCAAAATTAAACATTCAGTTCTAGTTTTGTGAGGCAAATTGGCATTCCTAGGAGGACTGGCAACCTTATCATTTAAAATTTATATTATTTTTTAATTAGAGGAAGAAAGAACAGTCTATGACTCTCTGGCTATTTGTTTTCTTTTGGAAGGAGCACTGGGAAAATATTAAGGCATCTGACATCTAATTCAAGCTCTGTTAAGACTATCTGCCCTTCAAAAGTCACCTCTATGGAACTCAGATTCTTCTAATAAAAAGATTTGGATGCATAAAGCAATGGCTTAAGTTTCTTCAAATCTGGTGATGCTATTATAGTCTAAGATGATCATTCTCAAAGTGTGAGCTGAAGAAAACCTAGATATTTGTGTGAGGTGAGATTTTCACCTCACATGAACAAACAGACTATTACAACAGATTGTATACAGAATGAAACAAGAGAATCCAGCTGTCTTTTGTTAAGCTGCACCTTATCGGAGTTCACAAAAATATAAAACAATGCCATGATTCTCACAATTAAAATATTATATTGGAAATTACATTTATTTTCATAAAATTGTTATGCATGTGATTATGTAAAGGGTTTATTTTTAAATAAAATAATTATTTAAACTTTTTATTATTTTAAAATTATAATATAATACATGTAAGTGAATATAATCCACATAAAATAATATTTTAAGTTTGTAAAGAAATTTTGAGTTATATTTGTCCTTTTGCTGAAATGCACTTTATCACATTTCTACTAGTTTTTTTTCCCATGTAGTCTTTCCCACAGTGGTTAATTTATATTCCAAATTCTCTATTGCCTTGCAATAAAGTCAACATGATATTTTCAAATGCACTATTATTCCAAAAAAGAAGGCACAATCATTGAGTAATTTTCTTAACTACCAACCACTATTGAATTACATGTTGCCACTTGTTTACCATAAGGGAAGTTTTCATTTCCTTTACAAATACTGAAAATGAAATGTTATCATGAAAAAATATAGGTAATTTGTTCATAAGATAGCTTGTTATATAAGGGTGAAGATCTTACATGTGAATTTATGAATTCTAAGGGCATTTCTACAATGGATTTTCAGGTCCTAGCACCATTATCTAAATATAACGGGAAGTCAAAAGTAACATAACTGCTATTTCTTTTTCAATGGTCTTTCCAGTACAGTTTAACTTTTTTTTTTTTTTCCTTTAGAAAGCTTTCAGAATCTGGGCCATCATGAAAGAATGGTTTCTAAGATTGGACTAGGAAAGAATTTTAGTGTAGAATTATTTCTACTTGATTCTCAGAAAGAGACTGAGCTTGACAGTTTTGGGTATTGGCCTGATGAGGGTTTCATTTCCTCTGCTTAAAAATCCATTCAAATCAACCAATTTGCTATCATCCTTTTGTTATTTTTTTGTTACCAAATTTTTGGAAAGGAAACTTATTAAAAATAATAGAAGGAGGGGGGTGGGTGGAGGTGGAAGAAGGTGTGGGTTGGTAAATGGTAATGAGAAAAACTAATAGAATTTTCTTCCTATGAGCTGTAAACTTAATTCAGAAAGCAGATTAATAAATTAGTTTTACTTACTATTATTTTTAACACTAAAAACTATCAAGAATTCTGGAGGGTCTGAGATTTAACTCTGCTTGCAACATAACATGTTGGCTGACCACAGATTCATAGGTGCTGACAGAAGGCATGTCTCCTGGGTCAGAGGCAGAGAACTTCATCACTTCTGGCACAGTTGGCTTTGTGAACCTTGTGTGCCCACCTGATCTTGCACCCAAGTCTCACAGACTCATGTGAAGCAATCTAGTGGCTGCTACACGCATAGCAGATTTGCATCATAGCTAAAGAAAAATGAGTTTAGGAAACCACAATTTTATAAGGGAGCTGCTAATAAACCTGCCCAACGTTTGCCCCATAGGGAAACAATATCTTTATTCTCCTGGATATCAAACAAATTTGCCTTCTGCTCCCTCTTCCTTGGAGAGGGACATGGTCCCTATCATCCAAAGTGGTTTGATAATCAAAAATCTTTAAACAGATACTCCAGAACTAAAGCTGTCAATATCTCTGCTCAGTAGAGTTGCAGGAATAGGAGAAAATCATGAAAAATAGAATAGGAAAAAACCATTTTCTTCCAACAATATAGGTAGCCCCAGATCATGGCCTCGCCATGCAAAATATTTCTGGAATTTTTTTACCCCCAGTCTTCTGCATCATTCCATGATTCACATAAATGCTGCCCAGCTAGGAGCATAGACAAACAGAACAATTTGAACTACTGTCCCCAAACAAAAACTACACCTAATTATTCAAACTGAATTCACAATACTAAGGCCTGCCTGCCAACCAGGAGATTACACTGGAGGTGCCATTAACCTCTGTCCCCTGCCTGATGTAAGTGCCACCTGAAAGGACCTAACAATTTCAAATAACATTTTGTTTCCAGGTCCAGAAATATTAATAAAGATAATATTTCTTATATGATAGCCAAGCATTATTCTTCCTCCCTTTAAAAATCATGATGACTTGCACCTAAAGAGTGGTCATAGAAAATGTCAAGTGTTGAAGAAACATTACCTCAGCCCTGGAAATCATTCAGACCAGCCTTAATTCACTAGCCAGGATTCTTCTGGATGATAGATTTGCTCTAGAGTTCTTCCTTGCAGGCTAAAGTGGAGTTTGTACATTTCCTAATACATTCTGCTGTAGCGAGATTAATGTCCTTGGCTAAATGGAAAGGTCAATACAGAAACATAAGGAGAAACCACTTTTTTTTTTTTTTTTTTTTAGATAGACTGATGGTTTAGAGGATTTGCTGAGCTAGAACCCTAGAGTGGCATAGTTGATTTCAAAACACAGCTTAGTTTCATCCTGCTACATGGGGTCCTATTGACAGCAACCAAAATTAAATATTTCATGAAAAATGAACTTTTATCCTAGCCCAACAATCAGACTCATCAAAGTAGATGATAAACTAATGTGCTCAAGGCTAAATTTACTGGACACCAAGATGGTGTAGAAATGAGGGATAGATATTGTTGGGAACAATTTTCTTTGGATCTCTTGTGTTTCTACACTTCTTTTTGAGCAGCTTTCACAATGATAGCTTTCATTCTGAACTATGTATTCAAAGATACTTAAAAACCTAGAGTGGAAGAGATAGTGGGATTTTTTTCCCCCAGAGCAGAGGATAACTTTGTTTGTTGTCCAGGATAATAAAGATAGTATCTCCTTCACAGACAAGAGTTGGGCAGGTATGTTAGCAGCCCTGTTTTAATATTGGAGATTACTAAGTTTGGGACTTCTCAGCTATAACAAAACACTATGTGTGCAGTGTTTACCTGGGTCACAACATAAGTCCCTGCGGGGCTTAGAGACAGTGATACCAATGAGATCATGCATGTCATTTTGTTTTGTGTTTCGTGAGTAATAAAGCCCTCTTTCTTTGCCCCAAGAATCTCATGCCTTCTTCTAGATTCCATGTAACTGCGGCAGACTTAACTTGTTAGCTTCTCTTGTATAGAAGAATCTCAGGTACATCAAATTATTGACAAATTCTCATCTGTATCAATTTTATTAACCAATAGGAATATTGCGATAAGAAAACCATGATTGTGTTAATTTCAGTAAATTAAATATACTCGGTAAATGAAAATTATTTATTATTGATCTCATATGGTTTTTTGATAGAATATAAACTGTTAAATATGTAAACAATTACTTTTTCCCTCTGGAGAGTCAACAGAGGGGAATGAGTGCTTTTTTTAGTGCTGTAGATAAGATTGACTTAATTTGTTTTTAATTTTAGTCCAAAAGCTGTGGAGCCTTTACATTCCTTTGAGATATCAACCTTTTTAACATGCAAATATTTGTTCAGCTTCCCCAAATACCCACTATGTCTTAGACAATTGTCTCAGCTGCTCTCTTATTAAGACAAGTTCTGTTTAACCTTGAGCATTTGTAGAAATACTTGGTTTCACTACAGCCTTTCTTTCTTTCTTTCTTTCTTTCTTTCTTTCTTTCTTTCTTTCTTTCTTTCTTTCTTTCTTTCTTTCTTTCTTTCTTTCTTTCTTTCTTTCTTTTTCTTTCTTTCTTTCTTAGTAAAGACATTTTTAACATCTATTTTTTCAAAATCTAATAAATGGCTAACAGCAAGCGCTTAATGTTTCAAAGTTATATATTGTTTTTTTCCTAACACAATTGCTCTTCACTGGAAAATAAGTATTTTAATTATTATTGTCATTTGTATTCAATTTTTGCTTTTATTTCCTTTATCGCCAGTGTGATAGAGCATTCCTTGTATGTCCCTCCTCTGAAAAAGGCTTTTTTTTTTTCTTTCTATCCAGGAAGACTTATCGACATATAGGCTTTGTTTCCTGGTCTATGGCCCAAAGAGTTTCCTTCTGATGAAAGGAGAGAGTTATTTAGGGAAGGTATACACAATTCTCTCTAGTATTCTTTTATTTGTTGCTAGTATGAAATACTTTTAAAGAAATAGAGAAGGGTACATCAGAACATGTAAAATGGTACTCTCACTTTATCCTGAGCTCTGACACGTCATTGGACAGTTTCACAGGCATGTAATTTTTATACTATCTCTGTTCAGTTATGCATAAAACAGAAAGCACTCTGGTATATTCCAGTTACAATTTCAAAAGCTGTGGTGCTTTAGAGCATGACTTTATGATGCTTCCAAAATTTTCCACTAGCCTTTAGGCCTCAGGCGAATCACGTCATTCAAATTATTGTTTTCATTCAACATGGTTAAATAGGAGATAGTGTTTATACTACTATTCCACAAATGAAATTATATTGCTTATGTCAGTCATCATGATTAGTAGAATTAAAAGGAAATGAAGAAATGCAGCAGCTGTGGAGGAAGGGAATAGCTGTACCTCAATATCCATGGCATATTTTTATTAACAGAGGAGCTAATTTGTTGTGCAACTGCTACACAGAGGGAGGTATTAGGAGTTGTAAAATTCGATTAAGAGGAAATCACAGTTAACCTATATTTCCACTGCTTTGTGTAAACCTTGACGTACCAGGGAGAAATAACATGTCCCATTCTATTCTCCTAAATTTTTCTAACTTCTCTAGAAATGAAGTTCTGAGGCAAGGAGAAAGAGAAGACAATGTGAAGAAGATGAAGGTGTTTCTGTAAAGAGTTAATAGTGATAATTTTTAGGAAACCTATGAAGCACTATAAAAATGTACTTGTTACTATAAAATGTTCTGTTACTATGAAAATGTAACCTAGGATGAACCTGTGAAGGTGAACTTACAAAGGTGTAACATAAACCTATAATAGTAGAGGAAGTTCTCACATTGTCCTCTCCAAACAGCCCCTAAACTCCCCTGAGCTCCAGTCTCCTTTCTCCTCATGAGGGGCTCTCAAGGGGCTCAGGGACCCCAAGAGCAACCACTTAGACTGAAAAAGATACCTGGAAATAGAGTAGATCTTTATCTCCACAGATGAACTTTGGAGACACCCAAATGGGCTTTGTTCAAAAGTTATTATTGTTAGGTACAATATAAGCATATATTTTTATTATATACCCTAAATCTACTCAGGTCCTAAATATAAGAAATGGTATGTACCTCCCTTATTATTGTGAGCAGTTTGTTCTCACCTTTTAGTTCTTGGCTTAGTTCCTCAATGAGTACTTGCCTAGTAACTTAGACAAGCCCAGCATATATTCTTTATTTCTGACACTGCTTTATATCAGAGTAGTTATATGAAATTAAATTTGTAAATCAGTTGCTATCTACTTTTACTCTTTTTCAATCACCAAATGAAAGCTTTGTGAGGGCAGAGACCATGTCAAATTTCTTTACCCGTGACCAATCATAATAGCTGACCATTTACTGCATAAATGTGTGAAAATACTTTACTGTGAAGGATAATATAACTTTTATTTTAAGAGACACTTTTATTTTAAAATCATAATTTAGTAAAAAAATAAGTTCTTTGTCAGTAAGCACATGAAGCTTGGCGATTTGGGATCAAAATTACAGCTAAAAAACAACTTGAAAGCAATTTAACATTAATGCAAGCAATGTACTTAGGAGAAAAAATAAGTTGTTTGATTCCTGTCTGTGAAAACGTTAACCAGCAAAGTGACAATAAGTAGCACAATAGCAATTCAGACAAAGTATTCAAGTTAGTTGTGCATGTAGATGAAGACATAATCTCTTCCCTGCTTATCTTTTTTAATGATAGTTTTTATAAGCCTCAAATCTTCTACCACTACTGTGTAGCATTCAGAGAATCAATTATTGAAAAAACTAAAATTTCCTAAAATAAGTCTTGAAGCAATAGGTCGAATTTTGTCTTTTCCAACCATTGGTAATTCAGAAGTTTAATGATGACTTCTCTCAATCTGATGAGCTTCTGATAGAATTGTCAGTTTTGTTCTGGGAATTGTATGCTTTTTATTTCTGTGTTATTAACAGAATAATCACTGAACTATTGAGCTGAGATTGGAAAGAAATACTCTGACCTTGAGTACAGACTATATAGTTATTGGCAAATGTGTATTATCTTATAATTATTCTTGTTATTGTTGACAAGAAAAAATTAAAACATATATACTCTAGCAATATGCACCATTATGATTTTTATATAGTATTCTATAACTGTTATAACTTGGATATCCGTTCTAAATCTCTGATAAGACAAGTAATAAGTGACCCATACCTGTCTTAGAAGGATATTGCAAAGATCAATTAGATAATGAATCTAAGAGTTTAAGGCCCCTAGAAAACCAACCAAAAAAAATGTTCTTATTTATTTAATACTAGTAATCAATCAGATAAATCAATTTAGATGTCAGGCTCATATAATATATAAATATAAAAATACTTTTATATTTAAAACAATTCTCTACAGTTTCATCAAAAATTAAAAAATATTGACTCAAAAAGCTGAATGTTGTAAATGTCTTTTCTTTTTGGTCTCACAATATTTCTGACTGACTTTCTATTTCTCTGTTATTAATTTCCTCACCTACTACTAAGAAGAGTTCAATAATAAGTAGAGTTGAATTTTTATAACTTTGAAGTTCTGTAAATTCAATATAAATATTTTGGAACTTTTCTACAGAATATAAAGCAGAGATATATTTATTGATATTATTAATTTAATTTTTATGATTAGTAAATAGTTATTTCCCTGTTTATATAGAACAAACTTAAAAATATAATTACTTGTTAAACAAACTTCCCATTGAAATGTAAGAAGAAAAAAAGATTGAAATCATAGAAATGTAATTTAATACTGAGACTTAATAACCTTAATATATTCTATACTCTGATACATTTTATTTGTTCAACTCATTTAATTATCATAAAATGTAACATTTAGTTATTTGTAAAATACAGAAAATATTTTACAAATGAAAAAACTGAAGCACAGAGAGGTTAAGCAACTTGTGTGAAGTCACACAGCTAGTAAGTATGAACACTGAGATTTGAACTCAAGAATCTGTTTGGCAATACTTTATAATGCCTTTAACTAATTCATTAAATTAACATAATTATGAAAATTAATGTTAAAAATTTGAGAAAAATGTTTTTTTTACAAAATTAAGGATTTGCTTGAATGGAAATATGGAATATAACTGGTGAAAAAATTATAGCCATGTCTCATCCTCACTTTTTAAATCTTTAAAACTTTAACATTTAAGGAATTGAGAGATTATCACAATCAGAATGCAAGTATAGTGATATCTGATCCAATAATTTGTCTCTTTTCATGCTGTCATAGATTCTTTAGGTGATTTTTTTGACTAGCTTTTAATTATCAATATCTGTAACTTTCAACTAAGAAATTATTTACATTATTTAAGTCTCCTGAAGTGAAAAACTCTAATATTCTTTTCTTCTCCAATGATGCTAGATTATCTTGATATACCACCATTAGGCCAATATCACTCCTTCAAAAATATAATAAAATTGAGAACTTCAGAGAACTAATGCTGGTTTTCTTAATTCTTTCAATGTGTCCCAGATCTTCCCCCTGCACCTTATTGAATTCATTAGGGTGACACAGATTAACAAAATTATACAGGTGTAAGGTGCACAGCTCTACAACACATCATCTGTACACTGCACTCTGTGTTCACCACCTCAAGTCAAGTCTCCATCCATCACCATCTATCCCTCCTATAGCCTCCTCCCTCCCCACCCCGGCAATCACCACACTGCTGTCCCTGTCCATCAGATTATTTCTCTTTTTTATTTTCATGTTTTGCTCAATCTCTCCATCCCACCCCTTCTCACCCCCTTTCCAAACAGTTGTCATTCTGCTCTCCATCCACAAGTTACTATTTTGCTTGTTAGTTCATTTTGTTTGTTAGATTCAACTTATGAATGAAATCATATGGTACTTCTCTTTCTCTGACTAGCTTATTTCACTTAGCACAACACTTTCCAGTTCCTTCTATGCTCTCACAAAGGATAAGGTTTCTTTCTTTTTGCAGCCGAGTTGTGTAAATATACCACAGCTTTTTTATCTATTCATCTACTGATGGACACTTGGGCTACTTCAAAATCTTGACTGTTTTCACCCAGCCAGGCTGGGTGTGGCTCAGCGGTTGAGCATCAACTTAGGATCCAGGAGATCGCAGTTGGATTTCTGGTCAGGGCACATGCCCGGGTTGCGGGCTCCATCCCCAGTGTGGGACGTGCAGGAGGCAGCTGATCCATGACTCTCTCATCATTGATGTTTCCATCTCTCTCTCCCTCTCCTTCCTCTCTCTGAAATCGATAAGGATGTTTTTAAATTTTGACTATTCTAAATAATGCTGCAATGAACATAAGGGGTGCATATATTCTTTCGAATTAGTGTTTTGGGTTTCTTCCCAGAAGTGGAATCCCTGGATCTTAAGGTAATTCTATTTTGAATTTTTTGAGGAAACTCCTTACTGTTTTCCACAGTGGCTGCACCAGTCTGCATTCCCACCAACACTGCAAGAGGGTTCCCATTTCCCCACATCCTCACCAACATTTGTTCTTTGTTGATTTACTGATTATACCATACATTTAATTGTTAAGAGTTTCAAAGTTGCCTGGTCTGTGTTGCTCAGTGGTTAGTGCTTCAGCCCATTCACCAAAGAGCTGTGGGTTTGGTTTACGGTCAAGAACACATACCTGGGTTGCAGGTTCCATTCCAGGCCCCAGTCTAGGCACATGAGGAAGGCAACCAATCTATGTGTCTCTCTCACATTGATGTCTCTCTCCTTTCTAATTCTCTCTCTCCCTCTCCTCTTCTCTCCCTCCCTTCCACTCTCTCTAAAAATCAGTGGAAAAATATCCTCATGTGAGGATAAATAAATAAGTTTCAAAGCCATCAATTTTAGGCCTTCTGTAATAGAGCTTGTCTTTCCATACTTTCTCTCTATGTTTTTATTCACATCACTAAGATCTACAGATACCATTTCCATCACTGTTTTTTTGTATCAATTCATACATATCACTTAAACCATCAGGACCTTCAGAATTAGCCAGTTAAAATCTTGGGCTATAACCCACAATTTCAGAGAGTTTCTAATAAAATAAAAAAATAAAATAAAATAAAATAAATAAAATAAAATAAAATAAAATAAAATAAAATAAAATAAAAAAATAAAATAAAATAAAATAAATAAAATAAAATAAAATAAAATAAAATAAAATAAAATAAAATAAAATAAAATAAAATAAAATAAAATAAAATAGAGGACACTTATAGATTGGAAAGGCAAGCTTTTCTCAATTGTACTGCATGTCCTGAAACAGTATTTTATTTGTCCACCCTGGCCAAGTGACTCAGTTGGTTGGAGCATCTTCCCTCTCATACAGCAAAAAGGTTTAGGGTTTGATTCCTGATTAGGGCACATACCTAGGTTGTGGGCTTAATCTCCAGTCAAGGTGTGCATGGGAAGAAACTGATTGATGTTTCTCTCTCTCTTTCTCTCCCCCTTTGTTTCTCTAATGTCAGTAAAACATATCCTCAGGTTAAGATTTAAAAAAAAGACAATTTGTCCATCATAACTTTGACCAAACACAATAGTGAGGGTATTATAGGCTAATATCTACTTGGTTAATATGCACTAGACAGTTGAACCACTGACAAAATTGCACACTTTATAAAAATATTTATATAAATGCAACAGAGACTTAATAAATTTCATCGGTGTTGGGTTGAAACCTCCATGAAGCCTCCTGGGTATAATTTAAAACTGACCTTCCCATTTCCCACAGGGTGAGGACAGGGAGAGATGAAGAAAAAGGCAGGATACTCCAGATTGGTAGGTGGAAGATTTAATAAGCAAGGGAACTTACAGGTTGTCTCGGGTGACCGCAAAGGGAATGTATTTCTGCACCCACTTGCCAGAATGGTAAATGTTTATATAGAGGCGTTAACTGGATTCAGTTATCACACAGAGGTTGAATCACTTACTAGTCCAGATAGTCTCATCACCACATTACTATCTCAAGTCCTTGGGCAGCTTTTAGCAGGGGTGTGACAAATGGAGCACACATTCCAGATACAGGAGAAGGAATGAGGAGCCTCCAATTACCCCAGGACCAGCCCTCAGCTCAAACTGGTGGTGCTGTCTTCTTGATGACCTTCCCCAATAAACAGAACAATTTTATATATTATTTCTATGGAATCTTATCTTTCCTCATGTAAACACAATGAAATTGACTGCTAATGAGGAGGCATTTGATCTTTTAATTTGGTTATATTTTGGAAGCAATTATGCCAAGAGGCTGTTAAGTTCCCGGTATTACACATTTATTTTCTTCATTGAAAAAACTAAGAGCTTATCCTGATAACCACCTTCTTATGGCATATAAAATTTCTGATTACAGATAAAATGGATTCATCATAAATCTTGATAGAAAAAAAATAGTTACCGTCGAGTTCATACTGATGGAGTTCAAGGTCTATCATCAAAGAGCTATGTAAGCTATGTAGTTCTTATTAAAAAAGAGATATTGCCGTATCTCTAATGTTTTATTCACATACAAATAGTTAATGTAAATACTATTTATTAAGTATCTCCTAAGCAATAAATCTAGTGATTGTAATAGTAGCTATCAAAATTCCAAGATAACCAAAACTACTGTTTATTTCTTGATATGGTGCCTGTATTTACCTAACAACGATTCCTTTGGATCCTCTTCTCCTCCATATTGCAACAGTCACTTTTCTTCTAGTAGCTAGCATAAAACCAAAGCCTAAAGTTGAGTTGTCAGGGTTAGAACAACAGAGCAAGGTCCCATCACAAGGTCATGGTGGAGAGAGGTTTGGTTCATTACTGAACCAGGTAACCAAACTTGAGAATCTATTGGCTAGCTTTGTCATCCTAGGCTGAATCCTCAGATTTTTTGTGGAGTTACTCTGGATGTTATACTACCTGGAACCTGTGTTAGAATAGTCTTAAATTTTGAAGGAAAAAAGTTAGCTAACTTGGGAATTTAAAAGTCTGTTATTTTTTCCATACAAGATTTTCT
This sequence comes from Miniopterus natalensis, assembly GCF_054644295.1. Classification (NCBI taxonomy): domain Eukaryota; kingdom Metazoa; phylum Chordata; class Mammalia; order Chiroptera; family Miniopteridae; genus Miniopterus; species Miniopterus natalensis. Next base: position 30,325,306 of record NC_142086.1, read on the forward strand.
TCACTTTGTATATCTCAAGGACATCTATCACTTTCTAAGTTCTGTTTGTGTGTTTGTTTGTTTTATTTTCCTTGAAGTTAACTGGCTCTGGTCACAGCAAGCAGAAGAAAAAGTATATTGAGAGACTCTCATAATGAAAGGTGTGATTTTGAAACAATCAATGGTATTTGAATAAGAGAAAACATGGTTCAGCAAACAACCATAATTCAATAATTATACATCTACAGAAGTGATGAGAGTTTATCAGTTACACTCAATAAGTTTTAAATATTGTTTTCCTGTATTATTTCTACATGAAAGGATGTAATATGCTCCCATAGAGCTTGCTTGATTTATTGAGAAAAATATTATGTATTTTGAAAAATGAGCTCTGTGAGCAATGATGAAAAAGACTGAGTGAGAACAGAAGGAGTGGTTACAGTCTGCTGCATAAATAATGCATTAGAAATCTGTTCCCATTCAGAAACACAAGTAAATTTTTTCTAATGGCACCCAAAATGTTAATTTTTAAACATTTTCTCAATTAGTAATGTCACCATAATCTTCTCTTTTGAAGATAATTAAATTAATTATTTTGAACTTAAAGGAGACCCTATTCTTAGCTAGTGATATTTTAAATGGATTTTGGTGTAAGAAAATTATTTCTCCATAAATGTATGTTAAAATTAAACTTTCAGCTCATATATACTGGTATAAGATTCAGAAGTTCAGAGATTTGACTTTAAATATAAAATTAAGAAACTGGGTTCACAAAATATACTGTAAATGAAACTAGTGAACCATTCAAATTTGAGTTAACAGGAAATTAATATGAATTAATAAAAGAATTTTATAAGACAGTTATGAAATTAAAAAATATATACTGCATTTAATTTACATGGTAATTTGGCCAGGTAAGTTTAACTTTCCTCTGTGTTTTTGGAAATCTGCCTTAATTAATAGATAAAAATAATTTACAAATGGCATAAAACAATTTTTAAATAGTCAGTTTTTAGGAGCTGGTATACATTTCTCTCCTAAGATATTATAATTCTCATAACTCATGTAGTATATTTATTTTATTAATCTTTCCTTCAATCTACAAGAGCTGGGCTCATTCCAATCATATCATAGTATACAATAATAATAGTTTATTCAGAAAACTTAAATTACAATGGATGATTCATGCTGTAAGTTTCCAAAGTACTACAAATAGTCATTAGTTATCCATCATTATTTTATTCTGTATAGGAAGTTTATCAATTCAGTACCTTTTTTTTTTTTCTTTTTCATTTTATGAGTTCATTTCTTCTATTACCTCAATGGAAGTAATCTTGACTTTTTTGAGGTTTTGAAAGTCTGTCAAATTTTGATTTATCTATACTTTTCTGCTTCTTAGAAATTAAAATCTTCCAATTTCAATTTAGAAAAAAATAATTCATGTTATTCCTTCAAATATTTTAATGACATCTTTCTGAAAATTCATATCTTAAAAATTCTAGCACCAGTTAGTATTCTAAAGAAAGAACTATACTACGCTAACTATGAATGGTTTGCCAAGCCACAGTGTAAATCTCTGTCTTGACAGAAAAGGGATTTTTGTTTGATTTTGTTACAGAAAATAGAGACAAGAAAGTACAAGAAAACGTAACACATATGCACACATGAAAACATCAGAAATTCAGGCCCTAACTCGACTTCTCCTTGGTTGTGAATGCAATATATTAATATGGATGCAATATATTCATAGACATGTTTATGTTTGTATGGCTAAAGGGTGCCTGACTTTGCGCTAAGTACCTTCATCTGTTATCTCAATCAGTTCTCCCAACAACGCTTTGAGGCATAGCCTTCATTATCAACATTTCCCAGAGGAAGAAATAGATTTAGACTTTTTAAGATATCATTTGCAAAAGCTGGTAAGTGTAAGAGCAGAATTTAAAGTCAGATCGGCTTGATAACCCAGCCTGTGTTCTTGAACATTCCATCTGTCTTTCTACAGACCACGAGAGGAATCCATTAGGTGAACACCGTCCACCACACCACTCCGAGAGGCCTCAGACACCTCCAATGTAGATCAATACAACCTCTGACAAACTAGAGGACCCAAATAAATACACGAGTCAGTAGATATTCACCAGTAAAAGGAAATGATGACAGAATGTCATAAGAAAATTCTGAGCTAGTTTAGCTGTAAATATAAAAGGAGGAAGCACTCAAACAGCTAAATTCTATTTCATATGATATAACATCATGTGCCTTCACTCCTCTTATCTGCAGCCGTGGCCCTTATGTTACAGGGCAGTAGGGAGCTAGGAAAATTCCAGGGCAAATGGGATAGGGAACCGGGACAGGAAAGTTAAAACAAAACCAAACAATATGGGCAATTTGCAGCTGGCTTGTAAACAACAAGCCATTATCTTCCCCAAACCAAGGACACTTGAGAGCAAATGGTTAAAAGCTTCCCCAAAGAAAGAAGGCAGAAAAGTGGGGGGGGGGGGGGGGGGGGGAGGGAGAAGGGCAGTTTTCCTCCCTAGCAGAAAAGCCAGCAGTTTCAAGGCTTGGCAAGATAAAATTGCCAGGTGCTTCTCATGAATTCTGGGGAGGCCACAAAAAAGTGAAAAAGGGACCTTGAGAATTAACCTGTACCAAAATATTCAGCAGAGGACTTCTGAAACCTACAGACGGGGTATATAACTCCTCGGACCCCCACCCAACTCACTCTTCCTATTAGCTGAGATCTCCTCTTGAGCTTCACAAGCCAGATGCATAGATTTGCTTGCATCTTTAATAAATTTGCTTGCTTTGATAAAATTGGCTTCATCGCAACACAATCATTTGGAGTTTTCTCATCTAAATTTATTTATATGAGAGGACAAGCATCGAGGTTGGTGACAGCCCTCGCCCTCTGACTCGGAGCTGTCCCGTAACACCCCTCTGGTGCCTGTGCCTCCAACGCTTCATCTTTGTGAAGGTCCATGGAACAAATAGCACCTTATGCCTCTTTGTCTTTGTGCCCTCACTAATCTTGATGGAAAGCATAATCAGCCCATAAATTCACCAAGTACAGCAGCAGGGCAGGAAACAGTCACTAAGTAGCAATTTATTGGCGATATGTTGCAAGCACACACAACCTCTTAGATTTTTACTAAATGATGCTAGAGATTTAAATATAAAACCATGGAATTTATGTGTTTGTCCAAGTACCATGGAGGCCACCTTCCCGCCCTGGTGAAAATAGCCCAGGATTTGTGTACGGAGACCCCAGGTTAGGGGAAACGCATGTTGCTGAGGAACACCTTCTCCTCCCCCCAGTAGAGAAAGCTGTTATAGTCCACAAAGTTGCATAGAAATGGGCCACTTTACTATTTATCCTGAAGACGTTATTCAGTTACATTCTACCTTTTCTGAAAACTGTATTACAGTGGTCCCTCGGTTTTCGAATATAACTCTTTCTGGAAGACCGTTGGAGTTCTGAAACGTTCAAAAACCGAGGGACCAACAGCTGACAGCCAGGCCTCAGGATCTTGCCCTCAGCGGAAGCCGTGTGGCATGTTCCACTTCCGAAGCGTGTTGGAAAACTGTAGTATTTCCTTCTGGGTTTATGGCGTTCATAAACTGAAATGTTCCTCAACGGAGACACTCTAAAACCGAGGTACCACTGTACTTCAGGTTTCCTGACATTTTGTCACTATTCTCGATTTTAATCTAAACAGAAGGGTGTAGTGCGTTTTACTTGACCCTTCTGTAAATAAACTACAATAAAATTCTTAAAAAAGACAGTTCTTCCTTTTTAAAAATTCTATCCTTATAGTATTCTGCATGAACAGTAGGGGATGCTATCCATTTCTTGTATTTCTAGACTTGAGTATAGAAAACATGTAGTTTCTTTTTTTTTTATTTTTGGAGTATAGCTCAATGGCAAACACAAAGTAGGTCTTATAAAATTATGGGATAGATTAATGAATAAATAAGCCAAGTGAATATATGGATTTTTATAAGCATTCAATAAGTTTTATTTTTTTCATCCTAAAGCATCATCCAAGCGTAATTATGAAAAGGCATGAATAGTATATAACTTTATCAGAGATGACATGGAGTGGTGGGTAAGAACATGTACTCGTAAAACAAGACTGCCCGGGTTTAAACCTTGGCTTTGGCACTTATTTATGTGACCTTAAGCAAGTTTTCTTATGCTCATCATGTCTCAGTTTCTTCAACTGAAAATGGGAGTAAAAATTAATTGCTGGGCCTGGCCGGGCGTGGCTCAGCGGTTGAGCATCCACCTAGGATCCAGGTGATCAGGGTTCGATTCCCGGTCAGGGCACATGCCCGGGTTGTGGGCTCGATCAATGACTCATCATTGATGTTTCCATCTCTCTCTCCCTCTCCTTTCCTCTCTCTGAAAATCAATACAGATATAATAAAGATATATTTTTTTAAAAAATTAATTGCTGATGTCCTTGGTTTGTTGTAGGGCAAAAATAGCACATATAAAGTGCTTAGAACTTAGATGAGATATGAATGTTGAAATGGTGATTTTGATTGTAATTTTTTGCTACATATACCTATCAGGATGCGTTGACTGCTTAATCTTTAAGGACTGGGTTCAATGTTTTACATATTTTCAGACAAAGTCCTTAAGCCAGTAGAAAGGTTTTCTCTTATTTTATTCCTTTACACTCATGCACCTCCATCAACAGGAAACAAGCTCAGCTTTTGCTGTTCTTTCACCAGCATGGTTCTGTTGATGATTTCTTGGTTTAAGGCTCAGTTCTAATGTGGTTAGAATATCATTGCAATTTACAGAGAAAGATGAGAAGGGAAAATTAAATGTTTGGGCTTGAAGTTAATACAAGTCTATCAAGACATACTTCATAAGTAATTGATATCAAATACCGCATGATATTAAATAAGAAAAAATATGAAGCAAATTGAAATTTATATGGGAACCATATGTAGCAACCGAATGCAATGTGTACCTCAATCTACCATCAAATCAAGCATTGTCTAAAAAGTGCAGCATTTTAACTCATTTGACATCTTTAAGCCTTCCTGGTATCAGCTGCCTGCTTCTCCATTTATTTCAGTGAAAGCCCCAGGGCTTGATTTCCTGCCTCCAAGCATCATCCACCTTTACGTGAAATAATTATCACTCTCTGGTATTATTGCGTGCTGACTTTCTCTTTTCATCTCACCTGCTAGCCTGTATTATTCCTGCAGAACATTTCGTTCTGAAACCATGTGAAGATTAGCAAACAGCATATTACATATAAAATAAACAAGGTGTGCATTTCTGTATGCTTCAGATCAAATAAACCAATTCTGTTTTCTACAGAAAAATCAAGATTTAGACCATATTTAACTCTATGGTAACTCCTACATAAGTGATTCTCAAAAATAATAGAAATTGTTATATCAAAATCAAATTGTCATACTGAAATCTAAGTTAAGTGAATATTATGTATTTATATATTATAGTCAGCAGGTCCTTTTAATTTGCATGTTATTATATTACTTTGCTGTATCAGAACTAGAATAGACATTGTTCTAGCTTTTAAGGAGCTTGTAATTGCATAGAAACGATAGTAATTATCATGAACAGGGAATAAGAGCCTAGAGAATAAAAGCCATTACTTGCAAGTATTGTAAGTCAATTTCTAATCTAGATAGCTCATAGGTATATTGTGATTCAAGTTCAGTGTATTATGTAGCTACATTGGATGGGTGTACGGTACAGATGAGAGACCTGAGAAGCAGAATCCATTGATGAATTCCTCAGAGCTTTGTAGGCAATCTTCATGGAAGGTGGGGTAAGGTGGTTAGTTTGACTGATGCAGCCAAGTATTACATCAGTTATTCTTGCTGAAGAGCAGGCTTCTATAAGAGGTAAGAAGATGAAGAGATTTGAGCTTGTACAAGGAGATGAGCAAAGACAGATAAGATGAACATGCTGATGAAGGGTTTTCTATCAGTAGAAAATTCACGGAGTATTTAGCTCACATTAATCATTTGGAATTGGATACAGCTATATTTAGCCCTTGAGTCTAGAGGAAAAGTTACTCTGTTTCAGTTCTATTTGAAAGAGTAGGAGGTTAGTAAGAAGATTTATTTAAGCAAGAAGTTTTATAGAATCTAGCTATCTAACGCATTACAGAAGAAGAGATTTCTCTGAATATACTTTTCAACAAGTCTATCTGCTTTTATCTCTGTGAAGCAAACTTTGAGCACTGTTTACCCTCAATATTCATTTTCATACATATTTTTTCATGTTTTAAATTATATATATATAATAATACACAATTAATAAGTAGATTATAAGATTTTGCTGATGAGAATTTCAGATTTCTTATTGTGCAGTCTTTTCCTATTGAGTTATTTTGCTAATATCTGAATCTCTCTCTACCTTTTAAAAAAACACAGCTTAGATGAGGCTTTTTTTTTCTTCATTTTTAATCCTCACCTGAGGATATTTTCTCCATTGCTTTTCAGAGAGAGCAGAGGAGAGAGAGAGACATCACATTGATTGGTTGTCTCCAGCATGTGCTCGGAGCCTGTAACCGAGCTACTTGCCCTTGGCTGGAATTGAACCTGGGACCCTTTGGTCCATGGACTGATGCTTGAACCACTGAGCCAAACCGGCTAGGACTAGATAAGGCTTTTAAAATGAGCTTTTACTAAGGTTTTTTAGGTAATATTAAAGAACGGATAGCTACAATTTTTATTTCAGAACCTCTGGATATGTGTCTATGATAGTAATAAAAAATAACATTCTACATGGAATAATGGTTCTAATATTTTCAAAGTTTGTTTGGCACATGCAATAGACCTGTGAGGTATATTAAGCATTTCGGATAGACTTAAATGTGGCCGAAACAGAAAGGCATATTCATTATGCCAATTCCATGCCTGTATCACTAGAGTGCAAATACAGGGCAGATTGCTTATTTCATTTGCAAGACCAGGGGTGGCTTAGTGGAAATAACAGTCAAGATGCATCTTACTTTTAATGGGCACTGAAATGACCAAAATCAATAGCAAACTATAAAAGCATTCATCCATCTTATATTCTCCTGATAAAAGCTGAAACATTTAAGAATCAGAAGCAAAGTGCAGGCCTTCTTTCTCTAAGAATATGATTCTTTAAATTAGAAGAATTCTCTACTCTTCACTTTGGAACATGAAGGAAAGTGGCTTTTTTTTTTCTGTTTTTTTCATTTATTTTTCTTTCTTGTTGATTAGAAATAAGTACATCTAGGGGGTATTTTGTCTCCTTGGATATGATTTTTTTTTTTCTGTTTTAACCCTGGTGGATAAATATAACCTCTTTTGATGGGAAAAAAATTTTTTAAGCAAAATAGATATATATCATAATTTTAAATGTCAACATGTTAGCTGATAATGTAGGCATTTTCACATTTAATCTGTCATGATTTTATTTATTTAAAATGCAGTTTGGGGCAGTTAATAAAACATTCACTGATTACATAATATTATCTAATGGTTGTATAGTACATAAAAGTTTTTAAAAATATTTTTAAATGCATTCTTTTATGTATATACATGCAGTAATATATTCTTGTCCCTAATCTAACCACAGGAGAAAGCTGAGTATAGTCTTGGTAGGCTCACAATTGTAATAAAGCTTGACTTGGGTATGACACAGTTCAAGCCAGCCCTGGTCACCTTGTCAGCTTAAACTTTTCCTTTATCCGTTTCTCATATTCTTCTCTTTATCCCTGAATACTAATAGAATATATGACAGCTAGAACTTGTCTCATGAAAGTTTGTTTTGGTAATTCTAGAAAAAATAGAATTGTTACCAACTACAAATATTCAAAAAAATGTGTTTAAAGTTTCTTTGGGTAGTCTCCTTTAAAGTTAACCATTAGATTTCTACATGGTCTGTCGAATACTCAAGCTAGGAAATGGTTTCATAATAATACTGTGTATATTAATCCTGTTTTATGATAGAAAAATGATTTCATTTCACATTGGATACCGATAGCAACACTAAGTTATTATGTGTTTGTTTGAGATAAGGCTTGCAGGAGAGTTTTATAGCTAGTATAATAGTTTGGGCATTATTATCATTATATAATTAGGCTAGGTAGAAAATTAATATCTCTATTTTACAGAGGTGTCTGGCCTGAAGCTTTATAGCTAACCACAATTACTCTAGTTCACTTTACCAAGCTTAGCCCCATCTGCTTCTAATTAATTTCATGTTACTCCTCTCAGTCACTAATAATTGAGAATGCTGGTCCCAACAACAACACGTGAGGAGAATTCTGAATAGCAGAGAAAAAGGAAGGAAAGTAGTCTGTGGATCTTTGTTTATAAAATATCTAATATTTTAATATAATATATTTAATAATAAATTATGATCATAAACTCAAGTGAAGTTTACATTAAACAATTTATTAATATAATTAATTAATTAATTATCACAAGTTCTATGTCTGTTTCTAGAAATGAAGATAGGTCAACATATTTATTTTATTCTAATATTTTTGTCAGACAGTTATATAGATTGCACTAGTTTCATAAAATGAATTGAGAGATTTTTTTTCCGAGTCCTATTCTGGAAACAAACAAATATATAGACAGATATCTCTCACACACACACACACACACACACACACACACACACACACACACATACACACATATTTCTAAATATGTTTCCCCACCAACATTATTAGTCCATTCAAACTTTCTAACTTTTCTTTTGCTCATGTGAGCAAACTCTTTGTCCAAGTAATTGGTTGGCAAGAATTGTCTGAAGCAAATAGTAAGATTAGTTACTGGTTTATTGGCTCATCTTTTGCACAAACTATTTTTCTGAAAGAAGTAACTCAGATTGACGTAGGTAGCTTAGTTGTCAGTCCCAATGACTGAGCAATGTCCACTCAAGTGTTCTCAATTCTCAGGTCACAAACAAATCTTTCAGACCCTGGGAAGATAAAGATGAAACCAAGTATATAAAAATCCAGAGCAGAAAAATTCTTAGAACCTGGGGAATGTATCCACAGCCAAAGGTAGTAAAGCAACAATAAAAACAAAATATCATGTAGGCTGAACAAAACTTCTCTGCTGTCCAAATTTGCCCTCAGGTTACAAGTTGCTCTGTCTCATTTACAGTATGCTACATTCATCTTCTATTCATTCCTCATCACTCAGTAGTCTGTTGTCTGTCTCTCACTAATTTAAAAAAATTGCAAATAGTATTGAAATATATATATATAACTATATATGTGTATATATATTGTTTTTCCTATATATACATGACTGTGGTAAAGTTTAATTTATAAATTAAGCACAGTAAGAGATTAACGATTAATTTATAAACAAAAAAAACTTTCTTTGCTAAACAATAAAATGACCACAATCTTATTTGCTTATAAGCATTTGGAATAATATTATTATTTTTAAAATACTGACTTCAAAATAATGATTTAAAAACTAAATTTTCATGTTTCTTACCCATTTAATTTTGAATGTTAAATGGCTATTACCTATAAATTTGCAAACCATTTCCTCTTACTTATCTTGTAAATTTATCATGATTTCTTACCCTTGCATGTACAATTCACTTACTTTTCCATTAATGGCACTATTCTTCATGAAAACAACAGCAGTTATTTATTCATTTACTAAACATTTACTGAATGACTTTCAAGTTCTAGATTGGTTGTTTTCAAAGCAAATGTGGAGCTTTTCAAAAATACTAAATTAATCCTACAGAAACGCTAATTTAATTGATGTAATATGTATCTTAACATTATTTTTTATATTTTAAGGTGATTGTACCAAAGATTAAGTGCTACTCCAAGCTTTGGAGTTACAGACAAATAAGACGTGGCTTCCTGTTTGGGGGAGAAGTTTGGGAAAGCTGCTTGATTCTTTATATCTCTCACTCCTCTTAAGAAATGCATAATGAACTGCCTCCATGTAATTTCCTTAATGGATCCCTGGTGGAATGTAATCCCTGAGTTCATTTTGCATTTTATTTCAACTCAAATAATATACATTGATGTTTGAGACAAGCACCCATTACGATGAATAGCTTTGCAAAGAAAGTCCCTATTGACATAACTGTCTGTGTCCTGGCAGATATACCATATGCCACTGATTTGTTGATCTTGTTACAATATAGTTCTACCAGGATAAGCAGGTGCTGATATTTAGCAGAACAATGGCTTTGGTTTTGTATATATTATTCATTTTTTTCTTTCAATATGTAAGGGATGAGTAGTTTTTGCCAAATATAGAACTGTGCACTGAGAAAACACCAATTTAAAACAACATGTTTTCTATCTCCCTGTTGAGAACAGTTCCATTAATTCATGCATATTCATTTCCATTAAACTTTTACTAAAAAAAAAAGCACTCATGAATTAACCACTCTGCTTCAACAACAGTCAACATTTTGCCAAGCTTACTTCATCTATCCTTCAGCACATTTTTGTTGTTGGAATATTTTTAAGTGAATTTAAGGCACTTTAACATTTTACCTATTAATATGACATTATTCAACCCAAAACACCCATTTCATCACATAACTGAAGTGTTATTATTATATCTAAAATAATTATATATATAGTATCACCTATTACCCAGTCAGTATGCAAATTCCCTGAAGAGCTAATGCATGAATTTCTATTGATCTTTATTTTTCGAAAGAACATACAAATAAGGAAACAGGGCTTGTTGGTTCAAAGTGATTATATGTTTTATATCAAGTTTATTTTAGTAGTGTTTAATTTAGAAAGATTTCCTCAACTTTTTATTTTATTTTATAGGCTTATAGTTGATTGAGTTGAATTTAAAGGCATGGTTATATTTAGGTCTTGTGTGGGGTGTGTGAGTATTTTAATTTCCTACCCCACTGGAATGAACTATTTCTCTACCAATTCCTAGGTTCCCCCCCCCAAGAAATTACTTGTGTGGTGGCCTGAGTGCTAGGGTTGACAAGACTTTTATGTGTATGTATAAGAAATACACATTTTTATATACAGAAAAACAAATCATATGATTACATCAATCAATAATTCTCATTCAAATAGATTTCATGTTTTGGTTTGAGTGTTTCTGGTTCATGAACTGTCTTTTTGATTTGTGCGTAATAAACTTTTACTAATGACTACTTCGGAAATTTGTTAGTTTTACTTCTGTTATCTGAAATTTTGACAATATCGCAAATGGGATTTTCTTTCTTTTTTTTTTTTTGATAGTTTCTTGTTAGGGTATAGAATCGCAACTGATTTTTATATGTTGATTTTGTATCTCATAACTTTATTGAATTCATTTATTACTTCTAACAGTTTTTTCATGGAGCCTTTAGAATTTTCTCTATTTATGATCTTGTCATCTGCAGAGAAAATTAAACTTCTCCCTTTCTGATTTGGATGCCTTTGATTTCTTTTTGTTGCCTAATTGTTCTGCCTAAGATTTCCAGCACTAAAGTAAATAAAAGTGATTAGAGTTGAAATTCTTCTCTTGTTCCAGATCTTAGAGGAAAAGCTTTCAACTTTTCACAATTGAGAGTAATGTTAGCTATTGGCTTGTCATACATGGCACTTACTGTGTTGAGGTACATTTCTTCTATATCAAATTTATTGAGAATTTACATTGTAAGTAGATGTTAAATTTTGTCACACGCTTTTTCCCCATTAATTGAGATGATAATATGATTTTTATTTATCCAAGATATTGAAATCATTGCAGCATTATTCACAATAACCAAGATATTAAAACAACCTAAATGTCCATTGATGGATGATTGAATAAAGAATATGCATGCAATTAAATACTATTTAGCCTTAAAAAAGAAGAAAATCCTGCTATTTCCAACAATATGGTGGGTCTAGAGGACATTATGCTAAGTGAAATAAGCCATACACACAAAGTTAAATACAGTGGGAACCTCATCTATATATGGAATCTAAAATGATCAAACTCATAGAAGCAGAGAGTACATTAGTGATTTCCAAGGGGAGGGGGGATTAATGTGGAGGTAATGATCAGAAGATCTAAAGTTTCAGTTATGCAAGATAAGTTCCAGAAATCTACTATAAGCATAGCACTTATAAGTAACAATACTGTATTGTATACTCAAATTTTTCTAGGAAGGTAGATCTTATGTTAAGTGTCCCTACCAATAATAATAATAATACAAGTAATAAAGGAATCAGGAGGAACCTTTAGGGAATTATGGGTATACTTATGGCTTTGATGGCAGTGATGGTAGTGAGCCATGATGGTTTCACAGGTATATACATATCTTCAAATTCATCAAATTGTATATACTAAGTATGTACAGTTCTTACATGTCAATTATATGTCAATAAAATGGTTTAAAAATTAAATGACTGAAGATTACAAAAAAATAAATTAAATTAAATTAACTCAACATATGTCTTGAAAACCAGAGAGCTTTAAGAAGCCTCTCTTCTCACACAGGCACATAACAGACTGGCCTCACATAAAGTTTGAAGAGCAGCAGAGGAACCTGTAAGTGTAACCTTCACATATCTCCTGAGTCAAAATCAAGAGCTGGATAGAAGAAGAATAGGGTCCTGAAACTTGAGTTGGGTTTGAAAAACCTTGTACCTCCGTTTTCTTCTGAATACTCTGTGATATGCAAAACTGTGTTCTCCATAACTGAGCGGCAGTCTGTGAAACAAAGGGTAGACACAGGGTTTTCTCCTCTTGCTGCCAGTCTAACTTCTTACTTGGGCTTTTGGCCCCTATACGTCCAGGATAACTTCTGCATAAGATTAAAGATCTTGATTCCCAAGGGAAAATGCTTTCACTTAGGGACCAGAGCAATATTTCCACTTAATGTTTTGTTTGCCTTCTGGTCACTGTGTGTTTCTCACGTCAGTGGACCAGTATAGAAAAAAGAGTCAATAGAATGGGGGTAGGGAGAAGTTTGAGAGGATGGGGTAGTCAACACAGCATTTCGTGGCAAAATAAGAAAGAAGCCACATATTTGAGGGAGAAAAATATGAATAAAAACCAGAGATATACAGTAGAGCATCTAATAATGGTGAACCAGTATATAAGGGCAAACAAATTAAAGAGTTAGACTTCTCATGAATAAAGGTTAGGGCTATCCTATCAGGGAAGCAACATAGACCAACCATGTTTTAGCTGAGGATAAATCTTAAAGTGTGGTGTAGAAATAAAATGAAAATGTCAATAATGTCCTTGGTATCAGCTGAAATGGTGGGCACCATAGCTTATTCCATGAACTCATATCTATTACATTTGGGGGGGGGGGTTGTATTTAATTTAAGAGGGTGTACATGATTTGAGGGTATGAGTGGTAGGCTATATCATATTATGGTTTTTGTACTACCTCATATCTTCTCAGCTACATCTTTTATTCTAGCAACTTCTGTGGCCACTATTTCTTATTATTTATTTATTTATTTATTTATTTATTTATTTTTAATATATCTTTATTGATTTCAGAGAGGAAGGGAGAAGGAGAGAGAGACACACATCAATGATGAGAGAGTCACTGATTGGCTGCCTCCTGCATGCCCCCCACTGGGGATCGAGCCCACAACTGGGGCATGTGCCATGATCGGGATTCGAACTGCAATCTCCTGGATCCTAGGATGATACTCAATCGCTGAGCCAAACTGGCTGGCTGTGTAAACTATTTCTGTGTAAACTCTGATCAACTTTGCACAGATGTAATCTAACTGCGCCTTGTCTTCTGGCACCACAACATGTACTTCTGGTGTTCTGCTGGTTTTTCTGACTGGGCATCATGGTTGCCACAGAAACTCATTTAAAATTCACACATGAGCATTCTAATGTAAGGGGTTTAGGGGTAAGGCTGTGGTGATACAGCTAAGAAATAAATACATCCCTTTTTATTAATCTCCGTTAGGGACAGTTTTAATAGGCATTTCATTGGAATCTTCACAATATACCGACAGATTGTCAGTCACCAATAGTATTGGCCAATTTGATAAGCCCATTTTCAAATAGATTTCTCACATTCCTTGTATATTCCATCTGTCTCTTACACTTGCTCCAAAGAACTCATTCTTAAATAATTATGTGTGCATAAGATTTTTAGTCAAGTTTTATATTTTTAAAGAAAATCTAGACTAAAGAAATGAGTGAAATAAATATGGCCTCTACCCACATTGTATAGTTCAGGAGACCTATGTACAGCTGATAATCCCTGGAATAAGTAAACCTTTAAAATAGTGATGAAGGATATGAAGGGAAGTATAAAATGTTATGAGGGCATAAATGAAATGGAGTTTCCAAGATTCTTTAAGAAAGTGATATATAAGTTGAAAATTGAAGATTTATTATGAATTAGTCATGTAAAAAGATGGAGCATGAGTAGTCAAAAACACAAAGAGAAGCTCAGCTGAAACAATGTGAGCTACCGTCAGTAACTGATAATTGAGAATGATTGTCCCAACAACAACATGTGAGAAGAATTCTGAGTAACAGAGAAATAGGAAGGAAAGCAGTGACAAGCAGGAGTGTGACAAGTGATATAATCAGAGAAATGGCAAGGGCCTCATAATGGAGGTCCTTATAGACCATCTGATAGGTATTAACATTTATTTTAAATACAATGAGATGAAATTGAAAGGTTTTGAACAAGGAAGTAATTAAAAATGTGTCTTTAGTTGACTGCAGCTAGAATTAGAGAAGACAAGGGAAGGATCATAAATAATAATGCTGGAGAAGACTGAAAGAGGAATATGGTTGAAGGAAATACCAGAGGCTGGATGCTATAAAATAACTAAACAGTGTGCAAAAGGAAGACGATTGAAGCAAAAAACACTGGAAAATATATGTAAGTTTATATTTATCATACCAATGTGTAAATATTAATGCTATTACCGTTTATATCATCGGAGTTCCACGAGAGAAACAGAACAAATAATATAGATGTAATACATGGTAAGGAATTGGCTCATGCAATTGCAGGGGCTCGCCAGGCAAGGTCCGAAATCCACAGGGCAGACTGTTAGGAGAACAGGCTGGACTGTGGAGCTGGTGCTGTAGTCCGAAGGTGGAATTTCGTCTTTCTTCTGGTGAACTTCAGTTCTGCTCTTAATGCCTTTCAACTAATTGGATCAGGCCTACTCAGATTACCACGGATAATCTACTTAAAGTCCACTGATTGTAGATGCTAATCACATCTACAAAAACTTCTTCACAGCAACAACCAAGACAAATGTTTCATAGAATAAATGGAGACTACTGCCTAGCCAAGCTCATGGGTAAAACTAGCCATCACATCTAAATTTTATTTTCAGGATTCTATCGGTCAATTTTTAGTGATACCATTTTTTTATCCTCTGACTTTATTTATTCTTCTTTAATGTACAGTGTATTTATTTTAAAAATACAAAATAAACTGCAAGTCTGCCTTTGTTTATGGCCTTTCCCTGTCCTCTTTTATCAAAGTGGCATTTTCCCTTTCCTTTCATCTCTAGCCAGGCAGTAAAGACGCCTTCTAAGAGGCAGTCCAAGAGGATGGTAAGAACACTTTTTGCCCAAAAAAAGCACTCTGGGGAGAAAAGTATCTTAGTTCCAGAGTCTGCTCATGACCTGCAGCTCTCCCCGAGACTGTCTGCCTTTGTAAGAACACCTGGTAGGGGGCCGGGGGTTGCTCTGGGCACTACCCACTGTGGAAACATCTCTCTATCCCTGGGTTCTGCATTAGGAAGGCGCCTCTGTAGCACAGGTGTGATAGGGGTCCTGGAAAGGTAGGGGTCCTGGGACATTTCGGAGGGACAAGTTGGCAAAGCTAAGGAGTGAAAGCATTTAAGCCATACCTGTAGTTGGGTGATTCAGTACTGTTCCCTGGAACGCAGTGTTTTTATAGTGGACTTGAACAGTTTTTCAGCTTGGGCAATATAGAGGCAGCTGGAGCTTGGTCAGGCTGGGTTTGCAGATACTTCAAAGGCCCCTAAAATTTGTCTGGGGTTACACTGTGCTACTGCCAGGAACAGTACCAGGTGCTTATCTTCTGACTTATAAAATTTAGACAAAAACATGATGTACTCTTAATATATGTGACTATTTAAAGCAACATTCTTCAAGGAGTTTTTCTTGTATTTGCATGACATTCAACAGGAGTGCTAGTTGAAAATGCAGATGCCCTGACTGTATGAATAATATTTTTTCTGTTGCACACTCAAGAATTATCATTTTAAATAAACAATCCAGGTGATACTTTTTCAAAATAAAATCTTGAAAACTATTTAACCTAAAGACAGTTGAAATTCATGTTCCCCAGTACTGATTCTATAACTATGACTAGTATTGCAATATATTACATATAACCTAAATTTGAATTGTTAAGGTTCTTACTTTACTTAAAATAAAGTGATTCATTATTAAATGAGAGTTGAAAGTAATCAGTACTTCCAGATGGTAGTTTAGCAGTCTATATTCAGAGTCTTAAAAATCATTAGTTATAACACTCGACCTAGAAATTGTTCAAAATCATCATATAAAATAATTTAAAATATGTTCAATTTAGGTTACCGAAACAGAAAAAACTTAAAAACATCTTATATGATAAATAATATAAAAATGATTAAGTAGATTAAAATCTATCTGTGCTATATTTCCATCAAAATTATTTTATGAAATTTCAATGATGTGGGAAAATGCTTGGTCTAAGTTATAATTTTTAAAAAATTATATGGGCTTGTATATAATTTCAATTTTGTATAAATACATAACCTCCACCCTAAAAATTGGGAGTAAATACCAGAAAATATTATAATTATAAATAAACACAAACGGGAAAGACTAATCTCTTTAACAAATGGTGTTGCGAAAACATGATATCCACATGTAAAAAAAAAAATTAAATTTGGCACTGCTGGACATGGCTCAACAGTTGAGCATCGACCTAGGATCCAGGAGATCGTGGTTCAATTCCCAGTCAGGGCACATGCCTGGGTTGCAGGCTCGATCCCCAGTAGGGGGTGTGCAAGAGACAGCTGATCAATGATGACTCTTATCACTGATTTTTTTCTCTCTCTCTCCCTCTCCCTGAAATCAATAAAGATATATTTTTTAAAAATTAAATTGGATAACTAAGTTCCAGCATACACAAAAATGAAATAAAAATAAATTAAAGACTTAAATGTTAGGACTAGAACTATAAAACTTCTGGAAGAAAACATAAGGAAAAATGTTCTTAACATTGGTCTTGACAGTGGTTTATTGGCTATGACACCAAAAATACAGACAAAAAATAAAACAAAAATAAACAAGTGAGACTACATTAAATAAAAAAACAAAAACAAAAAACTTCAACAAGGCAAAGGAAACAATCAACAGAATGAAAAGGCAACCTATGGGATGGAAGAAAATCTTTGCAAACCACATATCTGTTAAGGAGTTAATTTTCAAAATATATGGGAAACTCTTACAAGTCAATGTCAAAACAACAACAACAACAAACACAACCCCCCCCCCACACATAACCTGATTAAGAAATGGGCAAAACACTTAGACATTTCTCCAAAAAAGACATACAAATGACTGATAGGTATATTAAATAATATTCAACATTATTGTCAGGTAAATGCAAATCAAACTTCAATGAACTATCTCCTCACACTTGTTAGGATGTCTATTGTTAAAGATAAATAAATAACAGGTATTAACAAAATTGGGAAGAATGGTATATTGGTGTGAATGCAAAATGGGGCTGTAGCTAGGAAAAACAATATGGAAATTTTTATTACATATAAAAGTAGATCTGGCAATCTCACCTCTGAGTCTATACCCAAAATAATTGAAATCAGAATTTCAGAGATACCTGCATGCTCATGTTCATTGCAGCACTTATTCTCAATAGCCAAGTATGGACACAACTTGTGTTCATTCGCAAATGAATGGATAAAGAAAATGTGGTATATACATACAACTGAAAATTAATGAGCTTAAAAAAAGGAAGAAAAAGAAAGAAAATCCTGCCTTCTGTGTTAACATGGATGAACCTGGAAGACGAAGTGAAATAAACCAGTCACAGAAAAACAAACACTGCGTGATTCCAGCCATATGAGTTATCTGAAAGGTCAAACTCAGGACTGGAGAATGCAGCAGTGATTGCCAGGGACTGAAGCCTGGGGGGAATTAAAAACAGTTATTCAATGAGAATGAAGTTTCAGTTATACTAGAATAGTAAATTCTAGAGATCTGCTGTGCAACATAGTGCCTATAGTTAACAATATGGTATTTTGCACTTCACAATTTATTGATGGTAGATCTTAGATTAAGTGTTCTTACCACACAAAAAAAACAAAACACAAAAAAACAAAGGGATGCAAGGTATCTCTGGAAGTTGTTGGATATGTCTGCTGCTTTGATTGTGGTTTGCATGTATACAAACTCATTAAATTGTTCATGCTAAATATGTGAAATTTTTTGTATATCAATTACATCTTAATAAAGTTCTGTTAAAAAACACTTTCATCATAAAAGACTACATTATTGTTTTAAATAAATAAAAAATAATAAGTATTACGGATAGCATCATTTTGAAACCATTTAGTTATTTATCTCTCTTAATTTTCTCTCTCTTTCTCTCTCTCAAATTCTATTCACAGAGGTTTTGTCTGTGAATTTTTAGTCAAAAAATTGTTTTGAGTACATATACTATGTCCCTGAAAATGTTTTGTTTTTTTTTCTTTGATAACTTTAGGAGCAAATAAGTAATTTAGTAAAAAATTTTCTTGTACTAAAGAAATATTTTTTTAATATTTTTTATAAATTGATTTCAGAGAAAAGAAGGGAGAAGGACAGAGAGATAGAAACATTGATGAGAGAAACATTGATTGGCTGCTTCCTGCATGCCCCCTACTGGGCATTAAGCCCGAAACCCAGGCAAGTGCCTTGACCAGGAATCTAACCTCTTGGTTCATGGGTGGACACTCAACCACTGAGCCAAGCCAGCTGGGCAGTGAAGATTTTTAAGTAGAATGGATTGACCTAGACTCTGAATGTAGTTTGTTTTTGTTTTTGCTTTTGCTTTTAATGTTGGGTAAATGTGAGGGAAAGAAGGCCCGAAGTAATTACACTTAAGGATTTACTTTAGTTACATAAATAATTATAATTCATTTTATAAATAATTTCTTATTGGTTTTGGCACATTTATCAATCAGGTTTTAGTTATTACATGTCAGGTAAATTACAAAGATATCTAGATAATTGGTTTGAGCCAATTTGGTTATCTTAATATGCCTAAATTGGTGCTGTAACAACATAGTATTGATGTGCATGTGGCTCTTTAAATTTAAATTTAAATTCAATTTAATAAAAATATTTAGCTCCTCAGTCACACTAGCTACATTTCAAATTCTCAGTGGCCACATGTGACTTGCAACTACAGTATTGGGCAGTACAGACATAGAATATTTCTATCATTGCAGAAAATAGTATTGGAGAGCACTGTTTTTAAACTTTAATGATAAAATTACTTCAACAACAAAAATTTCACCAGACCGGGCGTGGCTCAGCAGTTGAGCGTTCACTTAGGATCCAGGCAATTGGGGTTCGTATTCTTGGTCAGGACACATGCCCGGGTTGTGGGCTTGATCAATGACTCTCTCATCATTGATGTTTCTATCTCTCTCCCTCTCCTTGCCACTCTCTGAAATCAATAAAGATATATTTAAAAAAACAACAAAAATTTCAACATTTTTCTAAATTACAGTAAAGCTGCCTTGAATTTACTTTTAAATGTAGTTGAGAAAAATTAGATTTCCGATCAATTGCCTGTTTGCTTTCAAATCCTGTAGCACTTTTCCCCCTTTCCACTCTGTAACTCTGAGATGTGTATTTACCAGGGCCCCTTATCCCTTAGCATGGGGTTAGGTATGGCCAGAACAGGAGTTTCTTTGCTTCATGGAATGTCTTATAGTGGCTGCATCTTCTCTATCCCTCTGGCTGAATTCAGCAGGTTGGCCCCTCAAAGCACAATCTCAGTCCTGCTGTGAAATAGAGTCAACCTGCTGATTCTAGTTCCACCCTCATGGCTCCAGGTTCTCTGCCCTAGTAATAGCACCTTTATCTGTGTCTCTGAGCTCTACGTGAATTATCAGATTCCTGCCCTTGCAATTCTCTTGAGTATCTGGCTGTCTCTTATTTGTCTGGTCTGCTCTTTCAAAACTTGTTTAACCAATTCCTTGCATTAAATCTTTCCCCACTTTTTCTCTTTACTATTTGAAAAACTAGGGTGATTTCTGTTTTAAGAACTGAATCCTAATTAATATAGACCGATCCCCATAAATTATGAAATTTTGTTTTTAATAAGTTGTGTGCTTTAGAATAACACATTACTACCCAATGTTCTTAAGGTAAAAACCACTTAGTAGGAGAAAAATGAGCATCTTAAAATAGAGGCAATCTCAGTGTATTTTTACTTTGTATGTTGGTGGATAAATAACTTTGAATTACTCTATTCAACAACAACAAAATAACTGTGGTTTCATGTTGAGGTTCTAAATAGAGGTTATAATAACTAAGATTTCCCAGAAGTCATTTCTGAATCCCTTAGGGGAGTCTTTCAGTGAAAGTCTATTTCAATGTTACCATTTATGAAGAAAAAAGAGAGGTTAAGTATATGAAAAATAAAACGTGTTCATATTTTTTTTCCATAAAAAGAGTTCTGAAATTAGCATGTTGCTTTTATGAACTTTCCATTGGCAAAATGTTTTAATGTTTTCATTGTACTTTATTTGAGAAGTCAGTCTAAGATGGAAATTGGGGATAATTACATGCCCTTAACAAAAGGGGAAAAATCCTCAGAGATTATTTAGAACAATGATAAAATTCTGCTTCTATTAGATGGAATGGTTTGTGAAAATTTTTCTAATTATATCAAGACTTATTTTGGTTTAAAAAAACTAAATTAAAGCAAATCTCACATAAGGTTGAGTAATTTTTTTTTTTTTTTTTTTTTATTGACAATCTGTTACCTGCTTTTTTAATTTGGTGCTTATTTTCCACTAACTACTTTTCTGATCATTTTCATATTTTCAGAGTTCTAATATCCTATAGGTATAGGTACAGATATCAATTTCAGGACCTTGGGGAGTGCTCTACACCCAAATACTCATCTAGATACAATGAATATGATCTTTTTAAGTGTTTTCAATTTTTAAAGCTGTTACTGTGCATATTGTTGACTTCTGACATGAGTATATATTGTTGTTTTTAACATTTTCATTCCCGCCAGTTACTGCTGTATTTTTTAAGTGACACTTACCAAGTGTCAGAAAAAAAAGTATACCTTTCGAAATGATTCCAAAATCTTCTCAGCATGGTTTTTAAAATTTCTTTGAACTTATTTCAAACCTCTAGTTCCAATCCTTTCCGATTATTTTTCTTCCTATACTTAACATTCAAAATTACTAAATAATTAATGAACATTTATGATATTATATCTGCATGGTAAGATGTAAAAAGCTGGTCAAGGTGTAAAAAAATCTCAGTACACACCTTGGATCTTGCTTGAGCAAATTATTAAAACTGTTACCTCTTCCTTGGAATGAGGTTATAACACTAGGTAAACACTAGAGTCCTTTTAACCTTTGGATGTCTATGATTCTGTACAACATTAATAGAAGAAATTAATTACAAACCCTTAGTTACTAAAACACACATTTTTATTGAGAAAATAAAGTCAATTAATAATGATTCAGTAGAGCAAGGTGACTTAGGTCATGAGCTCTGGTAAAAGATTAACTGGCTTCAAATTCTCAGGCTTACAATGAGAGTTTGAGAAATATTCTTAACCTCAGTTACCTTATCTGTGTAATGAGGATTGAAAAGTACCATTTTGTGTGTGTGTGTGTGTGTGTGTGTGTGTGTATTTGTAAGAGAGAGAAAATTAACTGAATTAAATATATAGCACCTAGAAAAGTAACGGACACAAATATTTGTTGAATAAGTTAAATAATTATAATTATTACTCTAATTGTTCAATAACTATAAGTGTTGGTCTATTATTTATAGGATATTTTCCCAGAAGCCATATCCAAATGGAAATAAGATATATTATTATACTTCACTTTCCAACCATTTTGGACATTCCAGCCTTGACTACTGTGAGTGCAGCTGCATGGGCGATCCTAAGGAGGTCTGGAGGAACCTTTCAGCTGAGCTCCTGTCAAATCATAGACTCATGAGAAATACGCATGATTCCTGTTTTAGTCACTAAATTCTGGAGTGGTTTATTACACAGTCTTAGATTACAGAAACAATGGCAGAAGATGGAAGAAAAAAGATAATTTCTGAATATACAGGAATTAGAGAGTGCACAACCTATTAAAAGTCTCTGACTATTTAAATCAAAAATATGTGAGAGAAACCCAATAAAGTAGTTATCCTGTTACCCAATGAAATATTTGTATAAAACTCTTTAAAATTAAGTCAACCAATTAAATAAAACATTATAATTATTGTATGACTTTTTAATAAGTGGATGAAATTGTTGAGCAAAATGCTTTTTTTTCTCTTTTCCCTAAAACATCATTCAAGTCATGATAGAGGAATAAATATAAATGGAAACTGGGGGGTAAGGGTGACAGATAAAGGAGAGTGAAGGAAGCGACTTCTTAAAAGGACACTCCAGCATAGGTTAGAGGACAGAGCAGATCTGCCCAACAGAACCCTGATGGGCCCCAGGCCCAGAGCCCACAGGCACTTCGCATGTCAGATGTAAGGATGAGACTGAAAACAAAAGAACAAATAAATGTTTGCTTTATGAATCATTTGACTTTCCCAATCCACTAGCTATTAATTACAGAATGACCTGTACTCAAGTCTCAACATAGAACAGAATTCAGAGGCTTCCTCAGTAAAGACATTTAATTAAATTTCTTGAAAGAGGGGAGCAGCTAAAGTGAATGTTGCCATTGTCAATTCAGCATTTAAGGCTCCCACATACCCCTTGCTTGTCAGGCCTTGCATAGGATACCCGGACAAGAAGACAATAGAAGTTAAAGAATTGCTCACATTCTACTTTCCAAACCATATCTTAGGGTAGCATCTATTCAGAGAACAAATTGTCTTTTTTTAATTTGCCCAAAGGCAATTATAACCTAGTAGCATCCTTGTGCTGAATAATAATTGATTTACCATCTGTCCTTAAGTAAATTCTACCCATTGAATCCGCATTACAATCAAT
Organism: Miniopterus natalensis; assembly: GCF_054644295.1. Taxonomy (NCBI): domain Eukaryota; kingdom Metazoa; phylum Chordata; class Mammalia; order Chiroptera; family Miniopteridae; genus Miniopterus; species Miniopterus natalensis. The sequence goes on from NC_142086.1 coordinate 30,348,494, forward strand.
CATTTCATTATCCTGTTCCTAAATATGAAATTATAGACAGAGGTAGCCAGACACTGTAAGGAAAATACAGAATGTAGAAGAGAAAAAAAATATTAAAAAATAAAAATGTAAACTCATGACTTAATCTATTTAGAAACAGTTGAAAATATTGCATTCAAAATATAAGAAAATGCCATGATTAAGAAGTAATAGATCAAAGAAGAGCTGTTTGAAATTGAATAGACTAAAGGACACCCCAAAAATGTTGATTTCTAGATTGTTGGATAACATGTTAAATTATTGGATTTATAATTTTCTACACTTTGCAATTTTTCTACAATAATCATGTATTCACTTTATAATCAGAATTTCCAATGGCCATAATACTTACTGACATAAGGAACATTGTGCAAGCAGAAGATTTTGTGTATGTGTGTATGTTTATATGGAGGTATGTATGTTTCTTTGTGAACATCTGGGTGTAGTCATCAGGAATTAGTGTTTTAATAAATGAAGCCTTTTGGTGCTTCTTAGACATATAAGTGGAGATGTAAAGTAGAGAGTTATCTATATTGCATTAATTTTAAAAAATAGTTCTGTGTTAGAGATAAAAACTTGGAAATTATCTATTTACAGATGGCAAGTGAAGTCGAGGAATTGAATGATTTCAGGAAAAATATGAAGTGAGAAGACACCTTTAGATTCTAAAATACATTCCGCAAAGTTCAAACATACACTACAGACTGGGTGCCAAATATTCAAAGTTTCATATGAAATCAGAGTTTCATGTAAAAACAAATGTAATCTTCAGAATAAGAATAATATTTTTATTTTGAAACACTAAGTAGAGGTCTTTGAGTGAAAAATATCTTAAATATTTAGAAATATGTACCAAATATGAATTTTTTGTATTGAACCTTTATAAAAATTGTAATTTCTTTAAGGATTATTCCATAATAAACCTTGGCTTTTATCTACATGCTTAACATCTAAGTGCTTATTAAAAATAACATAATGTTTCACTTGCTGCCATTGTTTTATAATTTGTGCTTATACTAGCCATTATTGTGAAGAAATTAGGATGCTGTACAAGATGGACTCCAGAAAACATGCTATGTGGTTGAGTAGCTCAGCACTAACTTAATTCCAGAACAGGGAAGTTTGCAGAAATTTCAGGGCCCTTTGTCAGGGTTGATATACACTGGAGCTTTTGTTTTAAGGAGTTAGAAGAGAAAACAGATGTGTTTGTACAAAGAAGCATTGTAAGAGATAAAAAAGACAGAGTTCATGGAAGCACACTGGGCTGTCCCTTAACACCATACTCCATATTTTTCTCAAAATATTTCAACTATTCTCATAAAAAGAAATAATCCAAAGTGCCCCCAAACTAATTACTATAATTTTAAAACATTTTCATTTTTCTTTTTTATTTGTTATGGATTCTGCCACAGATATTTTGAAATATAAAGGATAGAAACAATCTATAAGACCTGAAGATTAATTCGGTGCTATCCTGGGAACTCAACCTGGGGATCTTACATTTTCCCTGAGAGATAATGCCTATGGGACCTTAGGCAAGAGTTATGCTCCAGGGACCTGTACACCACTTCTCACTCAATATCCCCCAAGTATCTATAGTTCATTTGTTCTTACTCTGTGCTACTTAGGAACATTGCCCAAGCTTCCATTCTTGCAAATACAGTACCAGGTACTGTAATTTATTCATACATATTTGATTCTCCTCCTTGACTATAAGCAGTTTAAGAGCAAATTTCATCTTGTTCCTGCAATCTAGCAGATAAAATGACAATAAAGAGGTACTGAAGAAATGTTTGCTATCTGAATAAGTGAATCTGAATGAATTAGAAATGGACTTGCTGAATCCTGTGATGATAACTGTCCTGCTTAAGTGTGCAAAAGAGCAGAGATACTCCAAATTCTCTCTTGCCCCCTTCTTCACCTGACGTGAAAAGGAGGAACTAGAGCAAAGGACGATGAAATAAATACATTGAAAAATGACAGAAGAGTAGAGTTGGAAGAGATTTTTTAAGTTGCTTAATCTTCTTATCTAATTTTACAGAGAATCAGACATTTTAAGTAACCTCTGATATAGTCATTTAGTAGCAGAAATAAAATTAGAACTAGATTTTAGACTCCAAAGACTTTTCTTTGCATCAACAGTTTCCAAACACGTTAAACAAACTGACTTTTATTACTTTGCTCCCAGATTCTTAAGCTTTAAAGTATCATTTCTATCAAATAAAGTGTTTTATATTTTTTTAAATATATCTTTCTTGATTTCAGAGAGAGAAAGGGAGAGAGAGACAGAGACATCAATGATGAGAGTCATTGATCGGCTGCCTCCGAGGGAATCAAACCGGGATCTCCCGGATATTAGGTCGATGCTCAACTGCTGAGCTACACCCGGAAGGGCCAAATTAAGTGTTTTTTAATGAACAAAACATTTCTTGCCTTTTAGTTAAATAATAATAACAACAAAATTGCTTAAGACAACTTAGCAGAGAAAATTGTATATTAATATCAGTTAATTTCTGATTTAAAAAGAAAATGCACCTCTAGTTCACAAAATACTAAAAAATGCAATTTATTTTAGATTATAAAATATTGAGAATAGTTCAGTCTTTTGTGACTAATTTTTTAAAGCTTAGAAGTCCAAAGGTTCTGGGATGGAACTCTTTACTAGATTCTAACGCTTTGCAAATTCTGTTTTCCATCACTCTGACTCCACCATTGCCAGTATGCTGGTGACCTTATGGTTCTGAAGAAGTGTTTCTATGCTGTTTGGTTTATGAATAATCTGGGGTTTTAAAGTAATAATATTCAGTGAGAACATCAGTGAAGAATGTTCAGTGAGGATACCCAGGAAATTTTCAGAGAAATCAGTACAATCACAATTATAACTTTCTGATCACAGATTATGTGCATTTAACCCAAAACATAAAAAATCAGTGTTTTTTCATTTTATTGTTCTGATAAATACAGATGTTGAAAATTATACCAATTTGTTTGGAATGCAATATTGCTTTAATATAAATCTTATTTTCACAAAAAAGATTTAATGATAAATTTTGCCAAGTTGTAACAGTATTTTCTCTTCTAGTTTTTTCATGATCATTTAAGAAATCCTTATGGGTTATTTATGTCACCAACCTTCAATGTTAGTTACCTTGCTCAAAATATCTAAAACAAATTTGAACTTTAATCCTTTAAATTCTTTAAATCATTGCCTAAATATATAGTATTTTCTTTGAATTCGCTATTTATTTTTTTAAAAGCATGACTCAATTTTATAACCACAAATTTAGGAAAAAAAAATTGAAGATAAATAAAATTGTTTTTATGCCCATTTGATAAAATTGTTTGCAAATTAAAATTCCACATTTATATTTTACTTCTTTTGTTTACTCTTTGAGATTTGGCATTTGCTTGTATTACTTATTTACCATTGGTATTTAAATGAATTTTAATTCTTTCTAAATCAGTTTTAATGATTATTTCTCCAATATGTAAGTGTACGGCACAACAACCCAAAACAGGAAATTTCAGCAGGATAGATCAAAGAAAGCCTTGGCTACTTAGATATATGTGGGTGTATGTTCCTGAGGGGAAACTAAGCAGGAGGAAAGATTATTTAAGAGAAGGAAAAATGAGTCATAAAAATTAAGCAGCTATTCCCATGGCTAAAATATCAGAGAAATAGTTTATTAGTATTATACTTTCTAAATACTTTAAAATTTTACATATTTACAAGTAAATATATAACTGTACTGTTAAAATTTCTTTAGTAGTTTATAAGAAATTTACTCTTAAATATTTATGTTCACAAATGACTTAACTATGCAGTTTACTTAAAAGAATATTTTTCTGAAAGAGTTCATTCATTGGTAATTTTCACATTAATGATAATGATATTTCATCTGTTTTAATTATGAAACTTAATTAGCTACACACAAACCATGAATCCCCATCCAAGGTTTCCATCATCCATTTTTTTATTATTTGCTTGTTGTGCCTAAATTTCTAACCTTCTCACCAATGCTCTTTTATCACAATCCCCCCAAACTTTCTCTAGGCTATTATGCCTTTTCTCACTTCCATCTCTTCTCTTCTTCTCTACTCTTTCCTAATTTAAGACCTTTGAATCTATTCTTTGCTAATTGAAACACTCCCTTCTCTCAACCTGCTTTACCTAATTCCAATTCACATTTTGGGTTGCTGTTTACATATTATTTATTAAGAGATGCTCCCTCTGACCACCACAAAGTTTAGAGCTCCCTGTAATACACTCTCAGATTAATTTTTGCTTCAAAATAATTGTTGTATTTTAAATAAACTGAATTCATTTTTATGCTTAATGTTTGCATTTCTTTTTAGACTATTAGTGACTATGTCTACCTTAGTGATAGATGAAGGCCTAGTTAGCACAGAGTAGGAAATTAATACTTGTTCAAGATAGAAAGAATTAATTGGGATAGAGAGTAAGTGAGAGAGTAGAGGGAGAATGTGGCAGCAAAGACCATGACTATGGGAATGTATGCAAATATTATATTAAGAAAAACATAAGACTTTTAATGTGGAGATATAAATCAGGAACTGTCTCATTATTTGAGGTTTTTACAGGTCCTATGTACTGGAATGATTATTAAACTGTCAATTTTCAGTGCAAATCATATCATTGTAATTTTTAATTGCTAGCAATGGATAAGACCCTTGAAATTTAACATAAATCTATAACTTGACAAAGAAAGATACTCAGTCTAGATAAAGTAAATTATTCTTAATTTTTAATAGATTTATGAATAAAATAAACATGCATGGATAATGCATTGCTTGCATGACATTCAAATATTCAGGTATTGATATTTTTATAAAATGAAATTATTATAATAATAGTGCTATAAATATGTTAAGGTTTGTACTTTCAAAAAAGGCATACTCTTAAGTGAGTCTACTAAAAGTAACACGTATGTTTTTGATTCTTAAGAGAAATTAATATTTTAATATTCACTGTTATTGACTAATAATAAATTTAATGAAAAATCCTGAATACCTATTACTGACTTGATATACTTATTCACCTGTATTAATATAAATTTTTGTTATTCAGTTTGATAAATAAGTTTAAAATTTTAATTTCCTTTGTTTCTAATTCATGAATCTTTTATGTGAACACAAAGATGACTCATTTAACTGTGTCTTTTTTAAGGAAGGTTAATTCTGATGGTAACCTGAAGGGGACTATGGAAACAATGCGTATAAAGCACTTTCACACATTTGAAGAAAATCATCTACATAAAAGTAAAGTACTTGTTACTTTGATGCTTGTATGTTAAAATATATTATTTACATGTGGGGGTTTCAAGACTGTAATATATCTACTGTATTATTTTTCAGAGGCAAAAACTTTTTTTTATTGTAATAGTTGGACTTTTTGATGTTTAAAGAAGGTGAATTTTTGTGGTGTTTTTTTTTCCCAGTAATAAAAACCTTATTTTATTGCCTGTTCTGTTTCACAATAATAATTATTATAACTTTGAAACCCTCCTGGTAGTTTGTAAGTAACAAAACAAATAAAACCATGTCAACTTTTCTATTTATTGTAAAAGTCTAGTATTTGAAAGTTGTTGATGAGAGGCTTTAAAGCTCAGGAGCTTTGTAATGAGAAAAATATAATCTAGCTCTTCAGCAGTGTTTCAGAAATGGCCCAGGGCAGCAGTGACCCAAATTAACTACCTCAATGATAGTTATTCAAAGGAAAATACATATGTAACTATAGCTAGAGCTATGTAAAACCATTTTGTGTATCATATCCCAGGAAAAGTAACTATTTTTTTCAGTGATGCTGTGTTAGATATGTGTTCATAGTTTGTAAGATTACTGGAGTTATTTTTAAGTGAATTTGAACTGATAATTATCTTAAATGTAGTATTTTAAGATAAGCTAATCATTTTCAAAGTCGCCATAGCTGGGTCCAAGGAGAGTCTAAAAACTCTCCTGGTGATTCTGATAGGCAGAGAATTGAGAGACTCTGATTTAAAGAGGTATAATTCGATGCCATTACCTAGCATGCTGCCTTACACGTAGTAAGCAGGTAGTAACTATGCATTATTAAGGCCAATGCCTATAATTTCCACTGTGTCTTATCCTGGTCCGCATTGCCTGGTGAAAGGATATGTTCAACTTGGTCCTGTTTACCAATAGTTTCAAAGTGTGAATTTGGCTCCCAAATCCCACTAGCCCCTCCTGAATGTGGCTATTCAGAGAATAAACAATAGTCAAAAGTAATGAAATATTATTTACTAACATCTGTGCAAGCATTCCACTGGGCCAGCGGAGGACGTTTCTCATAAGCCTCTCCAGGGCCATGATGCAGGGCCCGTGTCCATCAGCTCCTGGTGCCGGAATCCATGGAGCAGACTCTGAGCTTCTTCCTCAACCGTCTGCATGGATAAAAAAGTGGGAATAAGCTGTCCCGAGGGAGCAAAGCCTGCTTTCAGATGCCAGGGCCAGGCTATGGGAGAGAAAGGGTAGAGTGTTTGCTCCTTTCTTTAAATAACAATTTATTCTCACTCTTAAAATGAAGCTCAAGTCCCTGGAAAAGAAGTGAGAGTGAGCTCTGGGCCCTGCAGAGGCAGAAGAGAGCAATGCAGAACCTAATCACAGAAAAACCAGAAGCCATCTTACATTTCAGTTCTGCTTAATTTCTGCTTAATTTAGTTCTGCTTTGGAGAAAATGTAAGAAATAAAAATCACACATACAAGGCTCAAATCCTACTTCTTCCACTTACTAGAACACTCTTTTAAAAGAATTTTAAAATATCTGTAAATCCCATTTTCCATCCATAAATTTATTGCAATATTAATCATATTTCAGGAATTTTATAAGAATCAAATAAGTTAAATAGATTTCAATAAGTGATGTATAAATTGTTTACATGCATTCAGAATAAAAATTAAATACTCCCTAGTCAAATATGTTTGAATCAAATTGCCTTTACTGCAGTATTTATCTGACTATTAATATGCATTGTATATCTCCAGATGAGACATGGCAGGGTTTTCCCCAAAAATTATTTATGTATAGAACTTATTTTTCAAAAAGCGCTCAGAAAATTAATAATTTGTTGGTAAACCTTTGGGCAACATTGGGTTAAGCATCGTGTGCAAAGTGACTAGGAAAGCACTTAATGTCATAAATATTTTATACTATACGATTTATGAGCAATACATACTTTGTATAACTATATCTTTATGTTCTGTTACTGTGGTTGAAATGGTCGCATTTGTGTGGGATATATAAATTATGTGAATTTGATATTTCAGAAAAAAAGAGTGCTGAGACCAGAGTTCCACCAGAAAAGAGCAGTGGGGTGAGGCATAGGGGTATGACATCTCTTAATCTGAGCCTTGATAAAACTTGCCAGAGGAAAACAAATGGCAAGGCTCTTCTTATCAATCAAAAACTTAGAAATAAAGTCTTAAAAAAGGGGCTGGGTTAAAATTAGGTTAAAAATAAGGAGAGAGGAAGGGTGGGAGAGAGAGGGAGAGGAGGGAAGGTCATTCCTGGAATACAGGCACAGGTATTCCCTTAGGAATTATTCAGTTCAGGAGAATCAACAAAATATTCCAGAGCTAATGAAACTCTCTGCAAAGCCTCAGTAATTTTTTTTTTTTTTTTTATCTTGAACAGAATGAGTCTAGGCTCTTTGTTCTATTTATGTTTACATACTATTTATTCCTGGGCAATTTTCATTCATACAGTAAAGATACAGGTCTAGAGAGAAGAGGAGAGCACTATGAATATAAGGTCAGAGACCAAAGAGAATACCCTCAGAGTTTCCAAGCAGGAGCAATTGTGGAAATAAAAATAATAACAATAATGAAAATAATAATATACAAATGTAAATATGATAAATATAATAATGATACCCAGCGCTCCCTTCATCAAAATGCTGAAGCTCTTTCTTCCTGGAGTCTTTCTTCTTCCCTCTCTGGAGAACAGTTAACATCTTTACGTTTTCACTTATGAAATCCCATAAACTAGTTGTGAAAGGCAGCATGAGTTATTAGAAGTTACTAATTCCTAGTGTTCTTTTCTTCCAACTTTATACTAGAGTAATAGCATTTAATCACAAAAAAACAAATTCTAGAGTATTAGAACTAAAGAAATAATCACAGGAATGTTCACTCTTATTGCAGCCAAAAGCTAGGTGAAGGGAAGCAGCTGGTTGAGATCTGGCCTTAGAAACGGCTTCCCATCAGCACAGGCCTCGTCTGCACCCTCGTCTACTGCATGCCGCCCAGTGACTCCACAATCCATTTCCCGCTCCACTCTGTGAAACTTCAATGAGCACAATTTCAAACCTGTTACAACTAGAGTGTTTTGATGACTAAAAAGATGTTCTAAAGAGAAGAAAAAGAAAACCCATAATCCACTTTAAGGAAATTCTGCCAAATACTGTTTAAAACACTAGCATTTCTTATTCAGAAACCAATGTAAACTAAAATATGGATGACTTTATTTGTGTTCCATTTAATAAAATGTCTTAATTCCACAAGGCAAGAAATCCTGGATTGACATTTTATTCTGCAGTAAGAGAAAGTACAGTATTGTGCAGGGGCAAATAAAATACTGTCACAACAGTGCACTATTTTATATTGTTCCTCTAAAAGCCTGTCAGATAAATGTCACTGCTAATTGTGCAGTTCATCCTCAGGGGTCAGACACTGAAGGGTCCTGATGTGACAAACTATGCACATACCTAGCTTAACCATAGGAAATGCTAAACATATTTGATTTCCTAGAGAGGAAAGAGAAGGATCTATTGCTTGCAGATTATTGGCATTGCAAATATTATAAAGTCAATTGCATTAATATTTTCTGTGTGAGCTCAATATACCCAGTATCTTTATACCAAGATGGTTGTCAGAGGAAAGGGAAGCTGACATTGTCTTTAAGATTTTCCAGTGCGATAATATGGATACAGGGACTGAAATTTCCAAAGTGAATATTTGGGTTATATTCCCATGGTCTCTTTAGCTGAAAATGTTACCAGACAGGAAGCAGGCCCAGAGCAGGTCTGCCTCAGGCTGACCTGTAGTAGATTCTTTTTTTCTTTTCTTTTTTTTTTTTTTAAATATATCTTTATTGATTTCAGAGAGAGGAAGGGAGAGGGAGAGATAGAAACATCAATGATGAGAGAGTCATTGATCGGCTGCCTCCTGCATGCTCCCCTTGCTGGGGATCGAGCCCGCAACCTGGGCATGTGCCCTGACAGGGAATCAAACCCTGATCGCCTGGATCCTAGGTCGACGCTCAACCACTGAGCCACTCCCAGCCGGGCAGTATGTAGATTCTTGACTTCATTCAGGAAAGATTTCACAAAACATGTCCAGGTGATTTTGAGAGTATGTTTATTAAACCTAGGGACAGTGAGACAAAGGAAGGGTAGAAGAAGCAACAGGGGAGAGCCTAGGCGGCGTTCTTCTTTGGCTCCCTAGAAACATTATAGAAAAGAAGTGAGCCAAGAGGGGCTGCTATTAGCTCACAAGGAAGTCAGAGAAAAGTTGGTCTTGGAGACAGGTTCAGGGGGTAAGCCCTGGACAAGCTGCTGCTCCCTGCTGCTCCCCTGGTTGCCAGTTTCCTGGGGACCTATAGAGTTTAGGGGGAAGTAAAAAGTTCATACCCCTGGAGGGGCATGGGCATGCTCTAGAGTGAGCCCATGCTGGTTACCTTTGTCTTGAGGGTGTTTATCTCTCTTCTGAGTGGGAAAATCTTAGGGGAGGTTTTCAGCAGAATGTTCATCAGCTTCCCAGGTGCATTTTTAATATGCAGATGCATCAAAATGAGCATATAGGGGAGTTTGGGATTATTTTTGGTCAGCTTTACTGGTTTACTTTTATCTTGGGTCTTCCTGGCTCAAATTGGGTTTTTGTTATTTGTTTCTGTTACTTCATCCATCCTTGGGTTTGGCTAGCACAAATGGCATTAATTGGGTCTCTGTTCTCTATCTCCCGACCAGGCTGATTTAAGCTATGTATTCTCTGGTCAGAGAGGAGAGGTATAAACCATTTTGCTCTCAAGTGTCGTTGATTAGGGAAGATAAGATCTTAACAATTCAATGGTTTGCTATAAGTCGTTCAAATTGTTTAATTACCTCAGTTTCCCCATTCCACTTACCCAGGAATTTTCCTAACTTCTTACAGTCCTGCTCAAAAACACTGCAGTTTTACCCACTGCTTGTTGAGGCAAGTGTGGCTTTGTAAAAGCGATATTTCAAAGGGTGCTTTATTTCTCAACTTAGTCCTGTAGGAGACCTCCATTTTTCTCTCTTCAATCTCACTTCACTTGCTTGCTTCTTTGAGAATGGGCCCTCATTAATGAGACTCCTCTTTAGCTGCAATAAATTTAAAGAAGTTCCCATTAGTCCTGTGTTAAGAAGGAGTTAAAGGCCATATCCTGACTCAGAATTAAAGTGTAGGTAGGAGAGAAATCTTTGCAGTGCATTTTCTACCTCTGATAGACTCTATTTCTGAAATACTATTAGTTCTTCCAGTTTAATAGTCTTGGCTCTTTGTATCTGCCTGCGGCAATATTTTCAAATACAGATTTACTTGTAATGAGACTCATTGGTGATGTTCTTTGATAGTTTTTTTTCCATAGACAGCTCTTCCATATATCATATGTGCATGAGGACAGAATTAGAGGGCAGAGAGTTGCTTACCCAATTCCAATGTGGCCCTTTATTAAATTTGTTTCTGTAGTTGTAGGTCTTGTTACTTAGAGTAGCTTCCACAAATAACCACACACAATGCTTGTGATAGTTTTTAATTTATTGCATCTTAGCTCTAAATCCACTTATCATTGCAAAGAGGTATCTAATCTCTTTAATTTTTTTTTTTTTTTTTTGTCAACTGGCAAGGTATAAAACTTTGCCAATAGATAATGGTGGAAATAAATACAGAGAGCCCTTCATTCATTAGTGGTATTGATATTTTCTTTGCAGGCTCTTGTAGCACATTAGGGTTCAGCAGGGTTCACTCCTACGATGTGGACAGTTTTCTAATACCTGGCTCTGCAACATAAGCAGCTGCACCAGCACCTGGCTCCTGCACTGTGTGAGTAGTTTCTTCAGCATCCGGCTCCTTCAGCACCCAGATTCTATGGTACACAGCAGTGTGCTGCATCCAGTGAGCAGTAGTTTCTCCTGGGTCCCCACTCCAGCAGTTTTACAGTGGAATGCCTGTGATGTGACATGACTTTCCCTGGCAACATGGAGAACAAATTTCAAGTAAGCTTCACTGGTGCAACAACATCACTACTTCTCTGCCATCCAGTGAGGGATGGCCATTCATTTGCCAAAAAGGTCTGGATCTGAGCCCTAAGAGTCTCTTGTTTAGGTACTCTGTCTTAGCTCAAAGGGAACTGCTACTCCTTATATATGCTATGCTTATATTCTTTAGAATCTTCATTATTAATCTCTAGGCATAATGATTAATTTTGTGTGTCAACTTGGCTATTCTATGTTGACCAGTTGTTTAGTCAAACACTGCTCCAGATGTAGCTCTAAAAGCATTTTTAAATATAATTAACACTTATAATCCATTGACATTAAGTAAAGCAGTCTGTTCTTCAGAGTGTGGGTGGGCCTCACTAAATCAGTTGAATGCTTTAAGAGGGGAAGACTGAAGTTTCCTGAAGAATAAGGAATTCTGAGTTTTCAGCCTTCAGACTTAAAAGTGCAACATCAACTCTTACTTGAGTCTCCAGCCTGTCGGCCAGCCCTGCAGATTTGATATTTGGCAATCCTCACAGTCTGATGAGTCAGTTCTTTAAAATAAATCTTCCAGTGTCTTTCTCTCTAAATTCTGTTTATTTTGTTTCTCCGGAGAACTCTGACTGATACTCACTAACCAATCCTTCATTAATTAAAACCCCTGTTAGAGTTAATTTATTTGTATTAAACTTTCCCTATACATATTACTGTGTGGTTTCTATTCCCTGATTGGATCCAACTAATCCAATGGTCTTGCCAATATATAGACAAAATAGAAGTTTGTGAGGGAAGCTTCTGGTGATAAGGTGGGGATCCTGAAAGATAACTTTCAGTATCAAGTGTTTCATATGTTTCTTCTGTGTGTTACATTTTTCTAGGTTTCTGCTCATCTTTGTTTGAGGAGAAGTGGGTGGGTACAAGCAACAAAAAAACAAAATCAACACAATCAGAGGTGCACATACACTTTAAAAATGAAATTAGAGTTATATGGGTATTTACTGAGCATATATCATTTTCCTAATTTATATTGTGAATACTTTTGGAACAAAAGAGAAAAGGTAAAGAACAGCAGTCATTATCTAATTAGAAAAGGAATCAATCACATTTGAATCATGTAGATAAATAGAATCATCACAAGTGGTAAAGTAATAGAAGAAATAAATATTGAAGAGCTCACAACTGGGAAAAAACATGGAGAACAGAAAATAAACTTTACATTTTTCAATTTCAAAGAGGTTATTGTGTAGGAAAAGAAGCTTATGAGTTGTCTCATTCCTTCCCACCTATATAAAAATGCCTCCCAGTAACCTGAGAATCATTCTTTTTAAATCACCTCTCTTAAATCACTACAATCAATAATTCACCATGTTTGGCACTTCTTATCACAAAGATATATTTCAAATCAATTCACTTCTCTCCAATTGTACATATATTACACTAACTCTTCAATTTTTGGCCTTAGCTAATTCTTCATCATTTCCCCCTGGATTGCTGCCTTGGTTTTATAGTATCTTTCTAGATGTCACCCTTGCCTTCTGTAGTCTACTTAATCTCTAGAATCAGTCCAAGTGATATTTGAAAATGTCAATAGTATCATGCAAGTTTCCAACTTTAAACTCATTGATAACTACCTATACTTTGACAACCGAAACTAACTTATTTAATATGCACTAAAGCAAAAACAAAAATAACGGCAAAAACTAACATTCATTGTGCTTTTATCTTAAAGCAAGAACTTTTCTAAGTACTTTGCATATATTAAATAATTTATGACTACCTTATGCTTAATATTCTGTAGATATTATTATTCCATAAATGAGCAAAATAGGCACAAGAAGGTTAAACATTTGCCCATAAAACAAATGACTGCTACTACCAAATTTAAATACAGTCTAACTTCAGAAATGACCATGGTAATCTGCATGTTTTCCCCAGATTGTTGTTCAGCATAATTCTTCACAGGCATCTAACTCAGTTCTCTCACTTACTCACTATGCTCTAACTACACTGGTATTTTAACATTTCTACAACATATCAAACTCCTTTCCTTTTCAGGTCTTCCCACATGCTGTTTCATCTTCCTGTTCTGCTTCTCCTCCCACTGTCCACATGATTATTTTTAATCATACTTCAGGACTAAATTTAAAAAATTGCTCTTCTAGAAAATTATACGGTCACTGCTCAACCTAAAAGGTCCTTTATGCTATTCTCCCATAGCACCTGTATTTCTTTTATGTATTACACATGTGATTAAAAATGTATATTTTTATCCATTTGATTAATTTCTCTTTTCTCAAGTAAAGTATATAAGGACAAGGATTGAGTCTGTTTGTTCACAGAAGAGTTTCCAGTGCCAAACAATAAATAGTTTATGGATGACTGAACAAGTGAAGTGTGGAGGCAGATCTCTTGATAGGAACTGAAGGGGTTCCATCTGGAAGCTCCTGTTATTTTTAAATACAGGATCTCTTTCTCAGTGAGGAATGGAAACGAGGTGGATGTGTGAGATACATGAGAAGGTTTAATACACTGTTGCATAAGGTGAAGAATGAATATGTGATGTTAGCAATCTGTCCCAGGATATACTTGATTTTTATTTTTATTTTAAGTGGGACTCATTTTTGGTGGTATGAGAAGTATTTGAGTTTATCCATATTGGGAAGTATTTGAGTTTATCCATATTTGGGGTTTGGGCACATGGTTAAAGTGGAAAGACAGAGTTCAAGAAGCAACCCGGAACTAAAGGTCATTAGAACTAACACTGTATGTTAGGGGTGGAATGTAGGTTTTAAGATAAGATGAGCTAATGTTTTGGTCATGTCATAAAGCAGTTTGTAATTGAAATGGCTGTGCAAACAAGCAGGAAAGAGGAATGTTGTGGTAAGAGTGGAATATTTGAGCTCATGAAATCAGGAGAGCTCTTAGAAACAGGTGGCTGAGGTGAAATGGAGATGATCATTGGAGATGATGAACTGAGCAGTCAGTGTGTGTGGATGAGTGATCCATGTTGAGGCTGAAACCTCCCAAGATGAAAATAGAAGTTGAGGTGGTGATAAAAACTGTGAGACAAAAGAATTTTTTAATAATTTGATGGAACAGTGATTGCAAAGTAGCATCAAGGAACAATTAAGTCATCAGTATCAGCTCTGCATCATGAGGATAAAAAAAAATGAAGTGTCCCTATTTTCATAGAGCTATAAGATAAACGGTCTTTGAAATTCATATAATTTTATTTATGACAAACACATAAAAGAATTCTCCAAGTGATATCAAGGATATAAGTGGTGTGGTTAATTAGAGGGTACAAGTTTTGGAAAGCAGAGTGGTAGATTTGGGGAAAGCAATGATAAAATGGTGATTAAGTTAATATCATGAATGGTATATAACTGTGTAGATAACAAAAAAGCAGAAAATGCTTAACAGTTCATGGAAGGGATAATCTCTTACACTGTGTTCATTTATCTAGGATAACATATGAGAGACAGGGTGAATTTTATCTTGACATTTTCTTGTAGGGCTGTAAACAACTGAGCTTAACATAATATAGGTGTAATGTAGAATGTAAAGAAGTTCTTGTAGTTTGGTGATACTACTATTTTTCATAAAAAGATATTGGGAGTTGCCATGTTTATGTGTGGGTTTGCAAAAGACAAATGGAGCAAATGTTTATGTGTGAAAGGCAGCAATAGACAAATGGTTCTAAATGAGTTAGATCGGTACTCAGTGTAGTTTGGTTGCACTTTGACCATGCCTGCAGTGGGACATTCCCCTTGCCTTTTATCATTATCTGCCCAGATTAAAGTCTATTTGTTCTCTAAAATACTCAAGGTTTTTGAAAGCTGTATTTTTTTAAATATTCTACATCAAAAGTCACATTGCTTTTCTGGTATGAAATATCACAAATGTTTCTGTTTTATTCTGTATCAACTATAAATTTCAGGTCTTACATAAAGTAGTAAATCTGTGCTTACAAAGCTATGGTCATTTCCTCTATAGCTAACCTCTGACACATGACACCTTATATATATATATATTGAATCCACCTTTACAATCACTGAAACCTCAATTCAAGTTTTTAAAACATTTTTCTGGCATCCCAAAGTAGGGTGATTCAAACAAATATATCATGATTTGATTGGTCTAGGACAATTGTTGATATGGCCAAGATTTTACTTCTTTTTGTTTGTTTGTAGTTAGTATAGAACATAATATTTTATCTCCTGTCCAAATATTAAATGAATATGTATAATAATCAATCTAGCTAAGTAATGTTATAACTACTTCAAGAGATATATAATGAGTGTGCACTATTATTTGATGGAAATAACACAGGACAAGAATTATTTTATTATCTTCTTGGAAGTGCTTTGAAGAAATTCAATATTACCAACACATAAAGTATAAAATGGTAGTGTTGAGTAAGTTTTACTATATTAGTGAATATTCTGAAATTTCAGAGGAAGAAATTTTAAAAATATAAGCCAACTATGTATATATTACTAATTATCTAATCTCTTTATATATGTATCTCTATCTCTATCTATATAAAGGGTTAAAACAAACATTATATTAGTATTTACATAGGATATGAATTTCGATATAATTCATTTATGGTAAAACTAATTAAAAAAAATTTAAACCCCAAATCAAATAATCTATATTAGCATATTTTCAGAAGTCTATACAACATAAATGAAGAAAATAGAGTTTATTATTTGTTTCTGATTTTTCTTTGGAATTTAGAGCTATGAGAATAAATAAGACCACTCATTTTTCTGGACATAGAGAAGTGGCCAGTAGGAGTAGGTATTGAATGTTGAAAGACACATGTTGGAAAATGAATATTTAAATTATATATAATAAATTTAAATTACCTAGCTCCTATCTATAAGGACTAATATTGGAAGGTCTCCAAAGCAACTTTAAAAACTGTCTTCAATTTTCTACTCTCCTTCTAACTTCCAGTTACTTTCATATTCACATTCAGTCTGTGAAGTACTGATTCCAGGTACAGATTCCATGAAAAACAAGGGCATTCCGTGATCTTTCAACTTGTAATATTAAATAATTTTTGGTACTTTCTAGATCGTTATTTGAAAACTGCATCACTAAGACCATGTGATTCAACTTTAAAACTTCACAGCTACTTATAATCATATTATTTATTAGTAATTAACTTTAGATCCATGCCATATGAATGATGGAGTAAGGACATTTGGTTAACAACTTGGTTATAATACTATATGGTATTTTGCCAATTTGTATACAGCAGTTCCTTCTTATGATTTAAACTGTGTACCATCGATATGATGAAGTCTCACACCATCCTACTTCATTCCACCTGGGATGTAAATCATCCCTTTGTCCAGTATACACACTGTATAAATTACCCATGCTTTAGTCACTAGTAGTTTCCTTGCTTTCCTGATTGACTGTCACAGAATTGCAGCGCCATTCTTGTGTTCAAGTAACCCTTAGAGTAACCTAAGGCTGTGTCACAATGCCTACATCACTCACCCCACGTCATCTCATCCAGTGGGCATTGTATTGTCTTATATCATGACAAGAAGGGTGAGTATAATAAAATAAGATATTGTGAGAGAAGGACCATATTCACATAACTTTTATTATAACCTATTGTCATAATTGTTTTATTTTATAATTACTTTTTGTTGTTAATCTCTTATTGTGCCTAATTTATAAATTAAACTTTATCACAGATATTTATTTACAGAAGAAAATGTAGTATATACAGGCTTCAGTACTACACGCAGTTTCAGGCATGCACTGGGATGTCTTGAAATGTATCCTGTGTGGAAAAGAGGGGACTACTGTAATCTTGAAATGCTTCCTAAGAAGAATGTTAGAATGTCTACCTCAAAACACTGCTGATTGAATTGAAATAAGGAAATCTAAGTGAAAACAAAATGCAAAGGGCTTTTATTAGTAAGCTCATCAAATCTTACTAATAATGACACAAGTATTGGAAATGAATTTGATTGACTGTAGGGTTATCCCTCAGGTACAAATTTTACTTCAAAATGAAAAAGGAAGTAACCAGATTTATTTTACTTATGTCAACATTTCAGAAGAAAAATTCCAGTGACCTGTAAAGATAGCAGACAAAAAGTTTCTACTTAGCTACATGACAATTAAGTAAAATAAAGGACTTCTGGCTGCCACTCAAGATGCAAAAAGGTAAAAAGAGCTTTATTCATATCCAAATGACAAAAAATATGCCAGATAACCTGAAAATTCACAATTTTCTTGAACTCCCCAGAGATCTGAGGACCCAGGGTTCCAATTTGATTTTATCCTATCAAAAAACTAGTATTGCTAAAACAGTTGTGAAGAATACAGTTGGAGAGTTACATTACAAAATTTAAAGACCTACTATAAAGCTCCAGTGATAAGCAGTGTGGTTGTAACAAAAGGGCAGGTGCATAGATCAGTGGAGCAGAATTGAGAAGTCAGGAATTAACAATAAGAAAATGAACAATCTCATTTCCAAATGAGCAAAATATCGGAACAGAGTCTTCACACAAGAAGCTCATTGGGAAAATGAAAATGAAAGCACAGTGATATTCCATATCTATCAATTTCTTATCTATTAAAACAGCTCAAATCAAAATAAGTTGGTAACACCAAGCCTTAAGGATGCAGAGCAACTGGAGCTTTCATACAGTGCAAACCGGAACAGCCACTTAGGTAAAGTTAAATAAACACATCATATGAACCAACATCCCATTCACAGAAATTTACTCAAAGAAAATCAAAATGTATGTTTTTCAAATAGTCATATGCAAATTTTATAGAGGTTTTATTCGTAATTGTCCTAAACTGAAACAACCCAAGTGTTCCTCATTAAAGAAATAGAAACTATGGTATACCCCTACAAAGAATTCTAATCAGCAATAAAAAAGGAGTAATCTATTAATTTGAGCAACAATCTGAATTAAATTTAAATGAATCATGCTAAGTGTAAAAAGTCAAATTTAAAAAATTAGATACTGTATGATTCCATTTATGAATGTTTTGAGAAGGTGAAACAATAGGTATCAGCAGTTTCTAAGGCTGGGGATAGGATGAATGATTGAGTATAAGGTGGCCCACAGAATTTGAAGTTGGCAGAACTATTGTATATTTTTATTATGGTAATAATCACAAACATTATATGTTTGTCAATACTCACAGAATTATATAGTAAAAGTGGGTGAATTTTCCTGTATGTAAATTATGTCTTAATTTTGAAAAGGTAAAAAATTCAAAATAAAATGTTTCTATGCAAGTAGTGGGTGCACTACATGAAAGATTTTATTTATTTATAAGGTAATTAAAACCAGATCTGCCTGCTCTGGCCAGGTGTGGTTTAGTGGTTAGAGTGTTGCCCAATGTACAAAAGGGCCATGGGTTCGATTCCAGGTCAGGGCATATACCCAGGTTATGGGTTTGATCCCCTGGTTAAGACAGGTTGTTGGAGGCAACCAATGGATGTTTCTCCCTCCCTCCCTCTCTCTCTCCCTCTCTCTCTCTCTCTCTCTCTCTCAACCTCTCTCTTTCTCTATAGAATCAATGAAAAAAGCATATTCTCCAGTGAGGATTTTAAAAAAAGAAAAAACAACTAGATCTGCCTGAGAGGCAATGAAAATATAAAAAGTGAATAATAATATACTATTTTTATACAATAAAAACAAAAAACGCAACCAAGACATAACTTTGTTTTGGAAATAAAATAAAGACAATGATGTTTAGTCAGACATATAATATGAGATCACCTAACTTAAATCTGTTTAAAAAGTTTATTTAGCTCTACTTCTAAATATGAGTAATTCATGAATATAAGAATCAGTTCTATTTACCAAAATAAAAGAGGAAGCGGAAGCAGAAATGGACAGGAGGGGGGGGGAAGAGGGAAGAAATAGAATCAAAATATGAGGGAGAGGAGGGACAAAAGGAAGGATTCGAGTGTTCCTAAATAAGTGGGCACATTTTCAGAATGTCAATAATACAAATTAGACAAAAGATGTGATTAAGAAAAAACATAACTAAATACCACGGTGCTTCCAAAAGTGGTAAACCCAAATGTTAACAATTACAAAAAAAGATGGTAATGTTTTTTACTGCAGTCTGAATTTCTACAAAAATGACCATGACAGAACCTATTTAAAAAGATGCATTTGTAACATCTATTATTTGAGTCCAAATTCTGGGTACAATTCTATCCATTTAAATGTTTAGGTTGTTCACTAATAATCATCCCAGAATTTTGGTCAGTAAAATGAGAAAACTTTATTGTTCGTAATGTTCAGCAGTTTTATGTTTTTGATAGGAAAGCACCCTTGAAGCTATTTATGTCTTATTAGTGGATGCATAAAAAAACCCTATCCCCTTGTGCAAACAGCAAACACACCCTGGATTATTCTACAAAAGATTCCACCTTTTCCTGTTTTATCTTTAAGACTCAGACACCTGAAAGAAACAAGTCTTTATGCTTTTTCCCCCTTGTATTGCAGGTGGAAACCCACGCAGGACACACCCATTAACATTATTGCTGTGTGTTCCCTCACAAATAATAAAGAGAATCTGTTTTAATTCATTTTTAGTAAATAAATGGTGAGTGCTAGGTCCTTTCTGTTTACTAACTAGGTGCATGAGTTCTTGCTATGTCAATTCTAAAATACTTTGATATCCCCTTCTCCTATCACTTCATTTCAGGGTGTAGAGAAGTGATGTTAAGAAATTACACAATGTTCTTGGCATTTTATTTATTTTTATTTATTTTTTACTTTTTTTTTAAATTAAAAATTTGCTAGATCATTTGTGCTAATGAGTAGAAGGTTCCCAATAGGGATTTTCTCCCCATCTGTCAAAATGTGCCCATACCTGGAGGTGATGAATGCCTTATCCTTGGGCTCTAACTCAAGGGAATGAATCTGTTGTTGGAAATGTGAGGCCAGATGGAAAGAGGAGGTGGCTATAGCAAGGTGGAGAAGATTTGGTGTCAGGAATTTCTTATATGACTTCACAAATTCCAGGATGCCTAAGGAATGAGCTGGAGTGTGTCAGCGCAGTAATATGTGAGCTGAAGACAACAGTGATTCTGTGGCAAGCTGGCTGGTGATTTCAACAAAGGACAAATCTGCGTGTCCACCCTCCTTTTATGTGACATAGAAAGATTCAAATTCATCTTTCTATACGTGGTATTGTCTAAAGAATTTAATTTTCATAGAATTCAATAATTTTCAGGATTTATACTTTTAAATTCATAGCTGTACTCCCAGTCGATTTGCCTAGACATTCTATTTCCTAACCTTTCCTGTCTTGGAAATATAAACCATGTTTCTGGACCAATAATTTTCTATCATGCAATTTCTTGATGTTCATCTTGGGAAAGTTGTTTAATTTCTCTGTCTTATATTTCTTATCCGTACTGTGATCGTGATTATAACTACTACATACAGAATTATTACTAAGTTATATTAATTTAATGAAATAAATATATCAAGTTCTTAGCATAATTGCAAACACATATTTGATATCTAATACATTTTGTCTTTTGTGATTCTGTCTTAATTCTTTCTGGCATTCAGCCCCCAGCATAGTACCTAACATACATAGGCCCTGGCTTAATATGTACTGAGTAAATAAATATGTCTTTATAATATTTCTCCGAACAAGTAAATTTTATGTAATTTCCAAAAATAGTTCTTTGATGTGACAAACTCTTTCTGTGATAAATCTTAAGCAAAATGCTGGTTGACAGTCTTTAAGAACAGAAATATTATTTTAAAGTTATTTCCATTATAACAGTGTAGTAGTTTTATTAGACATAACATTATATAATTGCTTATCTTGAAAAGAATTCCGAAGGAGTTGAATGCTTTTCCCCAAAACAATAAATGCCACAAGAAAATATACTATAAAGATGTATGTGTGGGTACATGTTTGTGTGTTGTGTTTGCACAATATCTATGTGATATGGCTTAAATATTATTTTTAGCAGTCTCTTGTTTGGAAATTACTAAAGGTCATCTTTATCATGTTATTTAAATGTTAATTTTTGGGATTTCACATTTTATGTTTGTTTTGGCCAACTGTTCAGTTTTCTTTTTATTGCTTTTTAACGCTTGTTTGGCATATGTCCTGCTCAGTGCTTTAGTTATGTTGAAATATGCTTTCACAGTTCTACGTGCTTACTTGAATGTTATTACCATGACACAGAAATCTATGCCTTTATTCCTTTGAAATAAAATATATTCTTTATTTCTTACAATCTATAAGGTTTCAGACAATTTGTTTGCAATTGTAACTCCCAACTTAATTTTTGTTTTGTTTTAGTTTTCTGATCTTGAAATTAAAAAAAAAAAAATTGCATACTGTTGGAACTACAATTCAGAACATTTATCTTTCATCTCTTTCTTTTTTCTAGCTGATGTCACTATATAATTATTAAAATTCTAACAAAAACATAATATTTTCATTTTATGTTCTATTCAGAAATATATAAATTCTAGAATGATATTATTAATTGTAACATAAAACACTAATCTATTTAGTATTATGCCCTTTAAAAAAGGGTGTGAGATAAAATCATATTTAAACTGTGATAGTAGTAACCTTTCTAACCCTCCACATTGACTGTTCATCCAAGAATTATTAAAAATTGAATATTAAATTAAAAACCAATTTTAAGGTATAGGAAAGTCTAAATTCAATTTCTGTAACTGTAACAAATACCTTTTTTAAAAGGTTATATACAGTCAGGAAATTCTTATTCCCTGACTTTAATCCTATCCTACAAGAAAGCAAACAGACAAAAGGTAAAAATGCTATTGTTGCCATCTCAATTTGCTGCACAGGGCTCATTCATCTAGCATTAAAGGAGTTACACAAATTAGGTGTGATTGTGGTGTGCTAGTCTTATAATTAGTACTTTCTAAATCTATTCACAAGAGCCAACCACCTAGTGTTAGTCACATGCAATTTAGAAAGCAAGAAATTTACATGAGGTAAATGATGGCAGTTTCCAAAAAGGAGTTAATCATTAAGGGGGGGAAAAAACAAAAAACACCTCTTGGTATTTATTGTTCACAGCACAAGAGAAAATCATTCATATGGCTGTAATTTTTAATTCCAAAAGAATTCCTTCAGAGTTTAGCTTAGATTAATGCCCAAGTGTCATTAAGTGTTTCTATACCTTTCTGTTCGAGACTGGAGCTGTTATTAAACTACAAACTGATGAAATTTTTGTGCCAAAAATACAGCTCAGGTAACATTTGAGGTACAAAGAGGCAATCAGCGATTTAAAACCACTGCTTTGTTATACTGCAGAAAAACAGAACTTCTGGGATAGAAACTAACCGAGAAGTTTAATGACAGATTGTCCGCCGTACCTTCTGCCAATAGTTACCTAACAAAAAATGACCGGCGTGGCTCACCTTAATCTCTGCGAGGCCAGAGGAGGCCGTTGCAGCGGCCCAGCCCCTAAGCCTTGTGTCAATAGCAGGAAATGAGACAAACGGAGGACTCTTCATCAGCTTAACTATTGCCCATGAGTAACACCACGGGTGTCAAAAACAGTCTGTGCTAAAGCAGCTAAGGCAATTGTTAGCCCACTGACTTGTAAAATTAAAGTGGCCAAAGATAGGAGCATGAATATACTCTGTAATTGGGAGAAGTAAGCCCCCTGCAACAATGGGGATATCTTGAGGCCAAAATTGAAAAGTTTCTCTTTAGCAAATTTCAGAGGTTGGGTCATTTTCAATTCTGTTATTATCAGGTCCAATCATTTTTTTCCCCTCACTGCCCTTTATTCTCCTTCACAACCTCCTTATTTTCTAATTCTTTTAAATTCTTTTATTATTCCCAATTCTGTTCTGCACCCAAATTTCTACGTTCTAAGTAATATCAGTGGGAGGTTTCGAAGACGTGCTGCTATATAAATCTGCCTTATGGGTAAAGGTCAAGGACATGTTAATTAATCCTGGCCCCGAGTGAATAACATATATATTGAGCATAGAACAGGTGCAAAGAAAAGAAATGGTGGGACAGAATTCCAAACCACAGCACCGCAAGACACTAATCTGCCTTAAAAGTACCTGTCTGTTAAAACCAAGACATTCTTCCTTCTCACAGCCTTTTTTGTGAAAATGCTTTAAAAACTTATACAAATGTAAGTAATGTAAATGCATTGTTTTTTAATTAACATTATTATTAATATGCCCCCTATTGCTAGATAGATGTGTGTTTTTCTTCCGTTTAACCATGCTCCATTTATACCTTTTTTAAAAAATACGTCTTTATGGATTTCAGAGAGAGGTAGGGAGAGGAGAGAGAGAGAGGTAGAAACATCAATGATGAGAGAGTCATCCATCTGGTGCCTCCTGCACGCCCCTGACAGGGAATCGAACCCCCATCGCCTGGATCCGAGGTCGATGCTCAGCCCCTGAGCCACGCCGGCCGGGTTCCACTTACACCTTTTTCGACACTATAACTTCCGTCAGTTTGTAAATAAGAGCAATGAAAGATAATGTCTGTCTTTTCCATTATCTCTGCAACTATCCCCCAAAAAAGAAAGAAAAAATGCAAACTCAGAACAAAATGAGCTTTGCAATGAGCCCTGGGCTTTGTATTTTTGAACAAGGTATTTAATCTTTAATTTCATTGTAAAAGAGGGATAATACCTAAATGAAACCACTATTGTGCAAATTACACACGATGATTTCTTACACTATTCCAGACACATGATAGGTACTGTGTAAATACTAAGCAAGCATAAACCAATCAATAATATTTATATTTTATAAATGAAATACAGACCTGTAGCTTTTCAGTGCATTTTTGGACATTTACCTAGGAAACTTTTGGCTATATTATTGGACAGATAGCATTCAATAATTTCAAGTGTATTTTCTCAGCACTGAACTGCATTTGCTTTCAAAGTTGGTTAGTAAGCGTAGCTTTTTCAATATTGTGAAACACTCACACACACACATACACACTACAAGTTTTGGAGAAACATATTATTCTTTATTCTATACATCTTAAAATTATTATATAAAAGAATAGTTAAAATGTATAATAAAGGTAACTTTAAGCTGGTTATGGAATCTAGAAATTGTTACATCATCAAAAGAAAGATATACAGAATTTGGATTTTTTTATAATATGAATTATCATGTTGGGTACCTGTTGCTTTCTTCTATACTGCAGCCTGCTAGCCTGGAACATGTTGATTGTTTTTGTCTAGTGGCACTTGATTGCACAATAAATAACTAATTTTCAAGAAAAAGTACTTTATTCTATAATATATTCAGATTATTCTTTTTGAGTTTCTAAAATAAATCCAAATAGTTTCCTGGAGAAGATGGGAGTTGAGTGCAAATGTTGTTTTTTAAAATCTTATTGGAACTAAAAAAAGAAAAAGGGAAAATAATAAATTTCACAAAAATACTAAAAATAATTAGCATTTGATTTTGAGCTTAAGAAAAAATGGCAGTAATATGTTATGTACTGGAAAAAAATAGTGTCAATATAGTACAACTAGCACCAGATAAAGAAAGAAGTAAGCAGACTTTTAACTTACTAGCGTGAACAGAATGGCTTCTAGTTGGGGAGGTAAATAAAAATGTGGTAGAAGAGACTCACTAAAATTCTTAACTAGGGAAAGGCCAGGGGTTGCACACAGGGAAGACTGGTTTTATCATTTCTTCCCCTAGAGTGCCTGGGAACATGTCAGGAAATACATGACTTCCCAAGGAGTGAGCTTGATGCTATCACTTTATATTTGGAACAAAGAGCTTAAGACCTGTGCTGTCCAAATCGCCATATGTCACTTGTGACTATTGATAGCTTGAAATGTGACTAGTCATAATAAATAGTATACCCATCCACAGGTTGATAATATTAAAAAAATATATTATGTCATGGCTGATTTGTACTGTGCAGTTAGGCTTACAATAGTTGCATCTGTACTGAACATGTACAGACTTCTTTTTCTTGTCATTTTTTCCTAAACAATACAGTATGACAACTGTTTACATAGCATTTACATTGTATTAGGTATCCTGGATAATACAGAGATGATTTACAGTGTATAGGAGAATGTGGGTGGGTTATATGCAAATATTTCACCATATTATATAAGGGACTTGAGCATCCATGGATTTTAGTATCCACAGGGATCCTTTAAAAAATCCCCTGCTGATACTGAGCGATGACTGTATATAAAAAGAATTTAAAACATCTAATTAATAATCTTTCTATCAATTACATTTGAAACAATATTATGTTACATTTGGATCAAGTACATTTGGATATATTGTGTTAGAAAAATATATATCATTGAAATAATTTCACCTGTTTATAATGACTTTTTAAACAGTAATTTCTAGACAGTTTAAAATTACATGTTTGACTTTCCCTTGGTGCTCACAGTATATTTCTATTAGATGGTGGTTCTCTAGAAAATGGAGAAAAAATAATGTCATGGTTCTGATGAGCCCTTGACAGGATAGCAATGTCAGATAAGAAGCACAGAGTAAGGGCATTGTATTCAAGATAGTGCCAAGATGCCCTGGTGATGCAGAAAACAAATAATTATAGGATGCTGACAAAGTAACCCTGGTATATTTGAGCATTTTGAATTTCAAATGGGTATTAAAGATTCAGGACAGTAACAAACAGAACTTCTGGGTTATTTAACTTTGATTTCTAGTACTGTATGAGTGTAGAATTACCTTTATAAGTCTCAGAAAACAGAAAGTAATCATGAGACATATAAAAAGGTACAGTAATTCAAAAGAAGAGACCCTGGGGAAGAACCAAATTAAATGTTTTATGAAATATACTCTTTGCATTCACAAATAAGAAGGTTCAATAGATTATTGCATTGATAGATCCAGAAAATGCAGAGATAAAGAGAAAAATAGACAAAGACAGATTGTGTCAAGACTAAAATATCAAAAACTAGCATGCCAAGCATAAGGGAGGCAAGGATGAGTTTACCAAGGAGCAATATAGCGTAATTTTCAGGGCTCCTCCTTTGGGAAAGTCCTTTTCTAGGGACTGGAAGATGTTTGTAATTCTGTATTTGTTTCTTTATATTTATATACATATTTATTTATATTTATTTTTTTAATAGGTCTTTATTGATTTCAGAGAGAGGAAGGGAGAGGGAGAGATAAAAACATCAATGAAGAAAGACACGCCCCCTACTGGGGATCGAGCCTACAAGCTGGGCATGTGCCCTGACCAGGAATCAAATCGCGATCTCCCAAGTCATAGGTGGATGCACAACCACTGAGCCACGCCAGCCGGACTTTATTTATATTTCTTAAAGAGGATCTCTGATAGCATAAGTTTCAAGATCCTCAAAACCTGTAGTGTCTCTGGTACACTGAAGAACTATTGTATATCACAACCACTCATCCACGTTTCCCCACAAATATTCACTGAACATCTGATTTGTACCAGGCATTTTTGGGAAAAGTCAGTGATCCCATATATTGCTTACCTTGCCTTAAAGGGAGCAGCTCTCTAGCCAAAGAAAACAGATAAGAAACATATTAGGATTGGTTAATACAGACCATGAAAAGTAAAAAAAATATATATATATATGAAGAATTTTTCCACCCAATAAATAAACTCACTTTTTTCCCTAATTTCCTGGTGTATATAATATTCAATCTGACTGCCAAGATATAGCACACAGATAAGTTAGTTATTCATTTTCTCAGAGTAGACCAGATGCTAATCTAAAAAATGAACACCCTGAGTAATTTCTATAGGGTAAATATAAATCTAAATATACATGTGTACATACACATGCACATGCTCATAAACTATGCATTTGATTATGGGGCTATAATTTTTTTAATACTTTACCATGTTTTCAATTTCTGGAATAAATATTACATTTTAGTCAAATCAAATAAATACTTCTAAAACCCTAAGTTTTCTTTATAATATTTAGCGAGTGTTTCTTAAGATCTCCTACTATAGGGGGGTCATGAATATGTGAATACTGTTTGCATTTTTATTGGTACCAAGGCAGAATTTCAGAGACACAGGTAAAAACTTGCCTGGACTTAACCAGGATCTCCACATGCACTTACAATTTGCCTGGCCAGCTGGGAAGAGTGGAGGCTGAGGAGACAGCAGAGTGCTGTTTCTCATTGACTGGGTAAATGGCTTCCTGTCATGCTTGTTGATTGAAGTTTCACTGTATAAGGTTATTTTCCTTACAAAGGGGACTTTTACAGAAAACAAGGAAGAAAAATAAGAAATGCAAAAGTAGATGAGTACATGAGCACATAGTGTGAATATTTTCATTTTATTTACTGAGTAGAATGAAAAGATGAAAGAGGTAGACAACTGACAGCCTGAAGAAGAAATGAACACATGCTTAATCAACAAGTACCACAGAGTAAAGGACATATACAAACTTTATTATATCAATGAGTGATGATAAAAAAAAGTAAACACATTTTCGCAGTAATTGATATTCATTTTTTAGAATCTTAATGAAGAAAAGTAATATGAATGTAATGATCAATTGACATTGTGTTTCCTTGTTTGATTAAATGATTTTGAGTGCTGACAGTGAGTCCCATTTTCTCCACATTTTCAGGTATTTGTCTGATTTATAGCTTCCAATAAAATCATTGTCATATCCAGAGTTCAGTGTCAAATAACTTATGAGTAGATGCTGTGTGCTGCCAGAGGTTGTTGGCGAGTCTCCATGTGGTCTGATTGAGGGTCACCAGGTAGCTTTCCACACTCAAAATTATCCCTCTTGGTAGCTGCCAAAGAATCTGATATTCTATTAGTGGAGATTTTTCCTATGGAATAAAATCTTAAAATGCTAATACAAGGAAGAGAGAGCAAATATAAAACTACTGTCCTTATTTAATACATTAATAAAACATATCGTGTGCATTCCAAGTGGCAGATAGCCAAGAGCAAGAAGGGACTTGGAATGAAATTCACAGTAGGTAAGCTTTGGGAAAGGACATGAGGCGAGATCTAGCAGTGCTTCTGCGTTACACCCAGGGTGGGTTGGAGGAAACATGCAGGGGGTAGGATGGGAACCACACTGTATAAATGAGCATTATGGAAAGGGAAGGAGGTTTCATAAATGGAAAATAAACTTTATCAGAGTTGGCTGTAACGGAAATTGCTTAGTCTGATAAAAGGCGACTAGGAATGGATGATTGGTGGGGGTAGAACACAAAGGACAGTCTGGTGGAAAATAGGCAACTATTTGGGGATCCCACAAAATGAATCTATAATGAACATGAATAGGCTACACCAAAACGTTTAAATGTCAATATGCAAAGCCTAGTCTAGGAGCTGGTGCTTATCAGCCCCACTCTGTCATATACCATTTTTCCATTTCTCCCTGACTCCCACACATAGCTGCTCTGCTTGTGATTCTTTCCTCCTTGATTTCTATCTGATTCAACAGTGGTCATGAAAAAGAGGACATTAAAGCTGCCCATCTTTAGAGGAGAAAATATTTCAGAGCATCAATTCATGCATGTCTCATTTTAGGGTCTAGAGAAGCAGAAGTTGAGGCAGAATATAGAGTGTGAGATGTTTGTCAGGGATCAGCACCTGAAGAGGGTGGGAGCAGGAACACTGAGCAGAGGAAAACAGTCAAAATGCATCCCAGGCCCAGCAAACGTCAGAGAACCTTGTGAGGAGCTCTGGAGCAGGTATTGCCCACGGCATTGTCACCCATTAGGCTGATATAGATGGGGACTTTATGCCAGGGCTCAGTGAACTGTGACCAGCCTGCTATGCCACCTATCAGCTCGTGAGCTAAGATTTTTTTTTTCACATTTTATAATGGTTGAAAAAAAATCAAAAGAAAGATACTATTTTGTTAAATAGGTAAGTCTTTAGAGTGGTTTAAAATTTTTTAAATCCTATTTTAAAGTATTGCATCATGTTAATCATTAGCATAAGTGCAAACCTCCCATTTCTGTTAACCTCCAAATAAAATCCAAACAGTTAATGTGAGTAATATCAATTCCTAAATTGTATGTACCAAGCTTTCTTCCTTTTAATAGTAAAAGTTAATTTTTCTCCCTAACATTTGTTGACTAACTGGGTAATAAAGATGATTGAATTAAAAATAAATAAGTTACTTAAAAAATAAAATAAAAATTATATGAAATTCAAATTTCAATGTCCATAATTACAGTTTCATTGGAACACAGCCACTGTTATCCCTTATGTATGATCTTTGCCTGCTTTTGAGCTACAACAGCAATGCTGAGTAGTGGTGACAGAGGCTCTATAGCCTATGTAGCCTAAAACATTTACTCTATGCCCCTTTGCAGAAAAAGTTTGCAAACTCTGCCATTGTTCCTCTGCCTTATTCAGTTACCAGGGGCAGGTGACCCTTGGACCAGTCAGCTCTCTGCTGCTGAAACAAACCCTTAGCTGACAGCCACAAACCGTCATCTGACCTCCCTCCAGAGCTGGGCAGCGAGCTTTTTCTTTAAGAGGTTATAGTGGCACCTTCCTATGTCTACCACAATATTACTTTCAACAAGTCACATTCTAAAGGAAAGCTATTCAAACTAGAAACTGTCAAATTTAAAATAAAAAATCCTTTTTGCAGTTCTCCAGCCATATTATATTAGCACAGCTGTTGGTACACTAGGAAAAAATTTTATTTATCTTCCATCAAAAAGCTTGGAAATTACTGGCTATGATTAACATCTCAAGACATAAAAAATCTATGTTACAATTATATTGTTCCCAGAGAGCTTTATTAAATGAGTGTAAAAGCAGTTTTAATAAAAACAAGTTACAGTTCTCATTATTCAGGGGGTTTTAGCAAATGCATACAGGCTTCTTCATCAATTGTTTAATTATTACACATGATCATGTTGAAAAGGAAAAGAGCACTGTAGGACATTTCAAATATCAAGTATTGCCCTGCTTTAGGTGAGAATTGGCCTTGTAAATTTTTCCTGAGCCCCAAGAAATGTCCAAGTGTTTCAGTTCTCCCTCACTGGTTATTGTTTCCTTAAATACTTTCATGGGTTCCATTCTAAAGCTTTTTCCTATAATAGACTCTGCTTTTGTGACTATTTTCTCTGAGAAATCAGATTCAGTACTCTCTCTTTTTCCTCTTAATTGGCATTTTTTGGGCTCTAATTACAATACTTTTCATCAGTTCTTACAAACACTTGAGCACAAAAGAGAGTTTTCACTGTCTCTTTAACGGTGGCTAATGTGTGAAGACATCTAATAAGCACTGTCCATTTTAAGAAGATCTTTGTTAGAGTCCCCATTAGCCTATTTGCCAATTGCCTCCCCCCCCAAAACACATCAAATTTAAAGGAACAGTTTGGCTTTTAGGTTCTAAACTCTAAAGACTAATTATACTATCATTTCTATTCAGAAATCTTATGATAATTATAGATACATTTTTATTTGTAAAGTTTTTTTGATAATGTTTTCTTTGTGTGTGTTTTTTCATTAGAGTATAAAGGCGACAGTTACACTACCTTGGTCACCACTGTATACCCGGAAAGTAGCAGTTATTCAATGAATATGTGATGAGTTAAAATAAACTAGGTGTGTGAAATTGAGAGTCATTTGCTTCTTGATAATATTTAAAGCCTTGGAGTATATGAAATGATCGAAGAAAGAGGTTAACAATAGAAGCTTGTGTAAAAGAATATAAGCCAAGAAGAGCCAAAGGTACAGAAACTGCCAGAGCAGAAAGGAAATAAGAAGAGTCTTTATCGTAGAAAAGGGAGTGTTTAAAGAAGTAAATGCTTGTGCTGCATGCTACAGAGACTTAAAGTCATGTGGGAATTAATAGACTCCTGAGAAATGTAATGATGTGGAAGTCATTGGTATTTTAAAGGTGAGGAAATAGTTGCAGAATTGATTACACTTTCAAAGTCTGTGGTTGTAAAAGAGAAGGATTGGATGAGGTATCTACTAGAGGGAGATGACCTGTTCAGAGCCACTCCTGCAGCCTGCATGTACCTACCTATTCCCTTGACCTATTAAAATGTTTATTTCCCACTTTGCAGTTAGCACATTTGAGCAAGTTGCCAGCATCTGACTTCAAGTAAACAGAACCTGATCATGACTCGCAGGGACACTTATCAATACTTAAGAAACTTAATAAATATTTAGGATGGAAATACTCAATAAAATATGTTATCTTTCAACATTCTCTCGAAAGTACAAAATATTAAATAAATTAAAACCTTTCACCTCATTGCTAGTTAGGCATGAGTTCACACTGTCCCAAGAAAGGTCTTTCTGTAAAGTTAATATCCACAGAGTATTTTAGTGCAGGACATCATTCAAAAACATGTTTTCCCATGCTTTAAGACAGTGATTTTCAACCAGTGTGCCTCAAAGATTTTTTAAATATATGAACCTGACTATTTAGTCAGGGGTACTGGCCTCTTTCTCCTTAGATTATCAAATAAAAAAATGGCAACAGCCAACACAACAATAGCCATTTGGGGTGAATGAATCAAAATTATACCTATTTTTTGTAAGATCACCAAAAAATATAATGTATACTTCGGTGTGCCACAGAATTTTAGTAATTAGTTGGTGTGTGCAATGAGATGAAAAAGGTTGAAAATCACTGCTCTAAGATATAGAATTAACCGACATTTATTTTTAATTATGGACACTAAAAATATCTGAAATCTAGTTCTTATTTACAAGGAAATTGTCTTGCATTGACAATAGTAATGTCTTCTCAAGAGGGAAGGCCAAAATCATTGAATTGCTTCCCAATAATAAAATGTTCCAGATAAGCCTTTGAAGGGGAATGTTATGTGACAGGCATGCACATACACACACTCACACACACACACACACACAAAATCTCTGCACAAATATTCAGTGAAAATAACTTATAAATCAGACAGCACTAAATCAGAGAGTCCCAAGGTGCTCCAGTATAGATTTGGAGTCGATATTTTGGTTTTTTGCAAAGACAGGGCATGCTCCCTTAGATTCTGAGAGGATTAGAAAGGAACCTCTCTGAAGTCTTAAAGTATTCCATCATTTCTGTATATAATAATCTTCTTCTTATACTCCATGGAAAGTTATCCATAGCTTGACTATATAAGTTGATGTCTAAACTGGGCATTTTGACAAGAAAAAGAAATAACGCCAATTCTTACAGCAGAAAAGCAGGGGAAAACTGGGATTTTTCTAGGCAGTCACCTTAAATTAATTTAACCTTTCAAAGCCATGGTTTAATAATTTGTAAAACACACATACCTCTTAGAATTGTGTTGATGATTAAATTGATAATTTATGTAAATAACTTTAGGCATAGTAACAGCTCTCTGTATTTGTATTCATATTTGTATATATGTATGTATATATTTGTATCAAAACTATATTATTTACTACTAGTATTTTATTATTTAAGCTTAAATACTAAGAGAGCACTAGTTTATCTTACTTGGCATTGATACTTTGTAACATTATTGTTACTAGCATTTCTTTATCACTTTAATGCTAAATTATTCCTTGTGATTAAGTATAAATATACCTATGAAACAAAAACTAACCAATTTTTTTTTTTTAATTCTCACCCGAGGATATTCTTTCCAATGCTTTTCAGAGAGAGTAGAAGGGAGAGAGAAAGAGGGAGAGGGAAATATCAATGTGAGAGGGACACATCTATGGGCCACCTCTGGCACTTGTCCCAGCTGGGGAGGGAGATCAAGCCTGCAACTAAGGTTGTGCCCTTGGCCAGAATTAAACCTGGGATCCTTCAGTCTGTGGGCCAGTTCTCTAACCACTGAGCCAAACCGGCTAGGGCAAAACTAAATGATTTTTAAAACATGCATTCTCAAAATTTGTAGCCATAAAAAAAGCAATAATGGCAATAACAGGAAGAAAGAAAGAAAAGGAATATGGAAAAAAACACAAAAAAAACTGAAAATGTCTTGTCCTGAAAATATATATTATCCATGGCTCAAATTACTAATTTTAGATGAGATATTTGAGAAACATGTGGGTATTCATGCCTAAAGTATGAAAGATGCTTGCTCGAGTCTGAATGTTTATGTTTCCTCAAAATTCATATGTTGAAAACCTACTACCCAAGGTGATGATAAGAGGTGAGGCCTTTGGGAGGTAACTAGTGTTCTTATAAAAGAAGATCCAGTCTGGCTGGGTGTGGCTCAGTGGTTGAACATTGACCTAGGATCCAGGAGATCGGGGTTCGATTCCTGGTCAGGGCACATGCCCGAGTTGTGGGCTCGATCCCCAATCGGGAGCGTGCAGGAGGCAGCTGATCAATGACTCTCATCATTGATGTTTTTTATCTCTCTCTTTCCCTCTCCCTTCCTCTCTCTGCAATCAGAAAACATTAAAAAAAAAAAAAAGATCCAGAGAGCTCCCTTTCCCCTTCAGCCATGTGAAGATATAATGAGAAATCAGTGACCCAGACGATGGCCCTCACCTAATCTTGCTGAGTCCCTGATCTCCCACTGCCTGACTGTGAGAAATAAATTTCTGTTACTTTTGGTCTACGGTACTATAGCAGCCCAAAGGGACTGAGACAATGTTACAAATGCAAAAATAAAAATGGCACTGGTTCCAGATAATAATCCAGGGCTTAATTTTCCCACAAGTTTCTTGGAAACAGCAAAAGATTACATGACAAAGAGGTTCCATTGTTCAGTAAATTTGTAAACCTTCAGTTAAACAAATGTAGAGAGGCTAAAGTTTGTTTATTTGTGTTCTACTTTTCTTCTATGATTGTCTCAGAAACTTTAATGTTTAATGTATATTATAAATCTCCAGAGAGAAAGGGAGCATGAGGCTTTTTTTCTAACAGAGTTGACTGTAGAGCCCATTTAAAAAAATTCTTGTTTAATGATTTGCTGTGTCCTAAGGATTCTCATTGTGGGCATATGGCCATTTGTCCAGACAGTGAAAGGCCAATGGGGCTCAGGAAATCTGGATCACTCAGACTCTGTCTTCCTGGCTTTTGTAGATACAAAAAGCCTAAGACCTTCAATTTCTTACTCTGAAATTTATTAAAATATTCAGTTTTAGCCTTTCTTACTCTTAAATAGTAGCTGAAAACATCCCATCACAACCTATATTTTCCCTCAATGATATCTACACACTAGAAAGCCCACTCAGCGTATTGGCTATATTGTGTCAGCTTCTCAATAAAGCAGAAAATATATGGTATTTTATTTTGCAGACTTGCAAGTCATCATAGGTCCAACCCTCAGAAGGGAAAATGGCCAAATAAAGAATTACCGGACTATTTTCACTGACTGTCATTTTCCTATTCTATGCTCTCTCTCACCCTGAAAGAAGGTGAAGGTCTGCCTGGGTGAGATCCTGTGTCAGGGCTCTACAATACCTCTCATCCTGCTCTGCAGTTCCCTCGGTATTGAAAGGAAAGGGAACCTGTCTTCCCTGGTAATCATTCAGCAGCTAAAGACTTCTTTCCCTGGTGAGGACTCTATTCACACTGCTAAAATTGCCATTTTGTGCAATGAATCAGAATCTATTGAGTCGCTACAGCATTAATATTAGTTTCTACCTACGCCAAGGTTATTTCCTTTGTAAAGAAGTCTAGCATTCCACCAGGGCTTCCACTTCCTGAGCTTTACGGGGCCTGCGACTCCTTAGCGTCTCAGCAGCATGGGCTGCAAGAACAGACCCAGTCCTGCCAAGGTGAAGTGTCTGTGATCAGGACTTTGCACAGGCGACTTCGATTGTCAGGTATTCTGCAAAAACGTTCAGATCTTCCTTTCTACCCCCGAATTGTTTTACGGCCTCACAAATCCTCAATGTAACTGGTCTTCCTGTCGCTGAACTTCCTCCCTCAGAGCGAGCCTCTATATCGTAGCAACATTATAAGCAAATACCTGAACTATAACCCTCCCACCTAATTAAGGTGGCTATTTATTATCTATAAAGGCAACTGTTTGTCAGAGTTCTGCTTACCTCCCCACTTTCGCCCAGGCTTTTTTTATTTCTTTGCGACTAGAAAATTCTTACTCCAAACCCAGCTCAGAAGTCTTCATGTTCTTTTATTCACTACTCACTCAGCTAAAATTTAGGGGTTCACATTATTTACACTCACACGTTTATTTATTCAATGAATGTTCATTGGACATCTTTTGTGTGTCATAAACTTTTCAGGACACTACAGATATATTAAGTAATAAAGGAGAAAAAACCTCTAGCTTCATAAATTTTAAATTCTATGAGGGATAAAAAGGCAGTAAGTGAAATATATAAGAAGCACATGATACCACGTGAGAGGTGCTGGAGAGTCCCAGAAAGTGTATAAGGGTTGGCTTAATTTTTAAAAAGTTGGTTGGGATTGACATCCAGAGAATCTAACATTTCAGAGGAGGCTTGAAGGAGTGAGAGTGCAGCCACATGTGGCTCTTCAGGGGAAAGCCCTCCAGGGTAGAGAAAAGAGACGATGCAAAGAACTTTGGGTGGGAGAAGGCCTGACATGTTGGAAGACAACAGGAAGGTCAGTGAAGACTGGTGCTGACAGGTCAGAATTAACAAGGTAACTGATGTAAGTAAAATCCAAGAAGTAAAGAGGGCCCAGGTGATAAGGCAACCTGTGAGCCAGTAAGGAAATTTGGCTTTTGATCTGAATGAGACGGTGAGGTACATCTAATGAGATGATACACGAGAGGACTGCATTTGAGCAGCAGTGAGGTGCTTTTCCCTGTATATTTCCCCTTCCGATTCATACCCCTCCTGTGCTGGGTGTGCATTAGCAGAAGTTTTCTGTTTCTCTACATTGGATTCCTTGAAACAAGAGATCCAACACTTGACATACAATAGGGATTCCATAAAGAATTAACTGAATGGCTCCATCAGTCAACACATTTTTAATAAGGGCAATTTAATTGAAGATTTAGTTACCAAAAATTACAAAGTGAGACTCTATTTGGATATCTAAAAATAAATTGGTGAGGACAAATTGAAACATTCTACTCAATTCATTTCATCTGCAGCGTATTTCCCCCAGGCAGCATACTCTACTGGGGTTAATCACACAATTCCAAACAGTTTGCACCGAATTAAGTACCTTTAAAATTTTTTGCTATGAAATTCAAGTAATATTTGAACCTCACAGATATGTCGGAGACATATTATCTAATATTTTGACCTGCACACATAAAATTGCCATTTTAGAAACACGCAGGGGAGTATTCACAGTTAAACTAATTTATTTTTTACATGCCCTATTATAACTAACAGCATATGAGTCTGCTACTTGACAGCACAAAAGAAATGTACTTGTAACTTTGAATATTTTTCATTTTATGTTTTAATTTAGAAATTAAAAAGAAAACACAAAAAACAACAACACACACACATTTCTCCCTCAGGGTTGAAAAGAATGAAGTGTTTGAAATAACATTTAGTAATTAGCTTGGGGTGACCAGTTCTGAAGACATATTCTAATCATTTTTTACTCACTTACAGAGATGTCTGTGATGCCCAAAACTTGCACCAGGGTTTCTCTTGATTAAATCATATATTTAGCCATGGAATCCATAGCGAAAGAATATATGATATATTCTCATTGATTCTATCAAATTTGCAGCCTACATATGAGAGTAAGACTGGTTAGTGACACTGAGTATACAGCAATAAACAAAACTGACCAAATTCTCTGGTTCCATAGAATTTATTTTCTAGTGAAGGGATAAAAACTAAACTAAAATAAATATATAAGTTAATTACACAGTGTGTTATTTTGTCAGTATGTTGTTAGTTATGGAATTTGAGTACATGTCAATCTAGGAGTTGTACCCTCCATAGGTGTTGATAAAGAGGTATAACTTGGATTTATAAAATGGCTCAGGATTTTTCTTTACTTTGGTTTCCCCTAAAAATAAAGCCCAAAGCAAAGGCTTATGTGCACTAATCTCTCAGAGGATATAATCCTCCGGAAGCAGCAGTGAGAGAATATCAGAGTGAATTGGGGAAGGAGAGACTTATACGGGGGTGTATTGCTTAACAGCCTACTTTGTGATATCCAATGAAATTGATTTCTACCTCTCATGAAATAATTTCTAAAGAGCTGTGTAAATGACTGTTCTATGGACATTTCCTCCAAGAGAAGGAAGGTGAAGAATGGACCCAGTGGCTTCCATGTTTAACTGGCCAAAGTTTTACCACAGGTTGTTCATGACTTGGTGTTAACAGGAAACCCCCAGATCTGGAGACAAGAGGCTCACGGAATGAGTGTGAGGAAAGGTTTTGTCAGGTATGTCTGCATGAGGATGGTGGGAACTATGTGAAACTAGGCACCAGCATAGCTAAATCAAGGGGGAGATGAGTTCAGGAGGATCTGAGTTGGAGCTTAATAGACATCTGAAGTAAGCCTTCAGCCTGACAACTAGAGCAAAAAAAGGTTTTACTGATTTATGTATTTGGGTTTTCTGTAAGTTTGCCAAACAAAGAAAATGTGAAACCACTGATCCTTCTCAAGCCTCAGATTGTTTGCAGATGAAAAAACTGAGGTCTAGAAGAATAAATTGACGCACCATCAGCTAGTTCAATGAAGAACAGTATTGAGTTTTCCTGAGGAGTATATAGCTTAGTGTTTATTGACAATGTTGGCTTCAGAAGAACTTCATTGCTTGAATAGCTTTCTTCCCTACTAAGATACAAAGATCATGAGGAAAAAAAAAAAAAAAAGTTCATACATATCTGATGCCTCAAAGGTATGTGAAGTCTAGGATGCCATTTTGACTCTTATGATTTATAGTATAGTCACTGGGCAATTAGACATGCTAATGTTAGTTGTAATTAAATTTTCTAGATTGAAAACTTTTATTAATTTGATAGGAACAACCATATTCATTCTTTTCACCAAAATAAAGTATTTTCTGCTCTTGCTAACTAGATATAAACTCTCTTCATTACATTTTTATTTACATGTCTATTTTGGTCTTTAGTTACTGGAAAATAGCCATTTTGACATAATATTGGATGACATAATATTGGATGATGAATGCTGTTAGAAACTTGTCACATGAGTTCATTTACAAAAATATAAATTTATAAAAGATTGTATAAATAACTCATTATTTTTTTATTCATTATTTTTAAACTTTTCAGAATGGTGTTAAATATGTATATAAATAGTGCCCATAAGAATTCTAAACGTCAAGATCAGCTATTGATGATCCTTCTACTTTGCTACCTAAGAAAGCTTGATGAGTAATTATACAGATGGATGTAATAATGTTAAGAACCTTTGAGAAGAGTGAGATGGGTTCAAAGACAATAAACCAACAAGAAATAAAAATGAATTGTTCTCACTCCCGT
The DNA here is from genome assembly GCF_054644295.1 of Miniopterus natalensis. NCBI lineage: Eukaryota > Metazoa > Chordata > Mammalia > Chiroptera > Miniopteridae > Miniopterus > Miniopterus natalensis. The sequence goes on from NC_142086.1 coordinate 30,387,121, forward strand.
TTCTCTGCCTCCCAATAACCAAGATAGACATTGATGCACGTGTGTATGTATGCATGTGCGAGAGAGTCAAGACTATTTGCCCACCACCAAATCCATGCATCTACCTCAGCCAACTCTTGTCCTTTCCTATTTTGAGTGATGGACTTTTTATATCATTTGAGATGTGTTTTGCAGACACCTTTTTGTGTTTTCTCCTGGGATTTGTTTTGTAGTTATCTCCTCTGTCTCATAAATGAAAAGTTATCAAACTGTTCTTTTTTTTTTTTGTAAAGGAACAGATAGTACATATTTTAAGATTGTGAGTGCCATAAGACTTCTGTTGCAGCTATTCAGTCTGCCATAGGCTATACGTAAATTAATTAGTTTGGCTGAGTTACAGTTAAACTGTATTTACAAAAACAGATGGTGGTCTGGATTTGGCCCATGGGTAATGGTTGTTTGACCAACCTTAAATCATAAACTTCTCTTTCTATCGAATTATTTTAACTGCACCCAAATATCAATATATATCATTATAAACAGCAATTTTTACAAAAAGATGCCAATGTAACATTTGTCTAATACTTGACAGTAACTGGGAGAACCATTTGGGACTTTGATAATTCTGTCTTCTTTTAAGCCATCTGATGAAACTAATTTCACCAACCACCAGTACCCAGAAGGAGTCCGGTGTGACACAAGATGAATGAAATAATTTTGTGGGATGAGGGGCGACTCTGTGGAGGCATCTAACTAGCATAGTTTGAGGGGAAAAATTACCTGAAGTGTTAGGAAAGGAAACTATGCTACATGCCAACCCTCCACTGACAATTTAAGGGTATAAAAAGACCATGGAGGAAGGAGATACTCAAACCTCAGAAATATTTTTGAGGGCTTGGAATTGTTTTAAATATTGGGATACTTCAGTGAGAAAATAAAGTGAAGGTCATTGGAATTTACATTCTGTGAAGGTTGGGGAAAGGAGATAAACAATAAAAAAAGGTAGACATATAATTAAATTGTGTAGTAATTTCAGAGTTAATAAATCCTATGGGAAATGGAACAAGTAGAGGAGGATAGAGAGAAGTAATGTCATTTAGGTAACAATTTGAAGTGATGTGGTCAACAGAACAGTCTTTGGTGAACAGACATCTAACAAAAATTTGAAGGAGGTGTTTAGTTATTCCAGAAAGACAGAACAACCAAACTGAAGACCCTAAGGTGGAAATATACAGGCACATTAAAGTGGTAAGGAGGCCAGTTGAACAGAATGAACAAGATAGTCCTAAGACTGTGTTCAGAGACATAATAGGATTGGTGGAAAGAAGGCTGATCATATAGGGCCTTACAGCTCTTCAAGGGGCTGTATTTCACAATATTTAAAAAATTGTTAGAACATATTTGTGTTAGAAGAACCTTAACGATAACTTAATACAACATTTTTACTTTATAAAGAAAATTGAGACCAGAAATTTTAAGATGCACGCTCAAAGTGATATGGATAATTTGATCCATCACTGGAACTTATGTAATAAAACCATGTACTCTCTGCTATCCCAATCAGTATGGTGCCCCTTAGAGCAGTGGTTCTTATAGAGAGTATGCATCAGAATCATATACAGGGCTTATTAAAACACAACTTCAGCTCCACCCCAAGCATTTCCAATTCATTGCCTTGATTTGGGCCCTGAGAATTTGCATTTCTAACAAGTTTCCAGATGATGCTAATACTGATGATCTGGAGACTACACATTGAGAACCACTGTTTTAGACCCATGTTATAGACATACTAAGTTAGCAGTATAACAAAAATTACACATTTTGATTTCTTACCAAATTGCCTTTAGTCATTTAGATAGGTCATGTCTTCATGGAAATGCTATGAACTTCCATGCATGTTCTATGTCAATGTGATATATCTTCCTTTTAGGATTGTTTTTCTGGAACTTGCAGCATCTGTCCTTATTTTTCTGTCTATCTCACCTGTTCACTATCCTTTCATTATCTCAACTGCCTTTCTCCAGTTTCCTTTTAGATGAATTTTTTGGACCACAATTGGAATCAGAGAATTAGAGAAAAAAATGAAAGGAATACATAAATTGTGGGATGTATGGTATTGGGCCCTAGATGAGTTTATTTATGTCAAGAGTCAGTCATTATATATACAACATTTTATGATTTTAAATTCTCCTGAAAATACATCAACATGAGAACTATTGTTTTCTACAATAGAATACATAACAAACCTCCCCCTCAAGACTGGAGAATTTTCAGTCTGTATGGATTTTTGTCTTTATGTAAAAACCATAGGAGCCAAATATCAATAGGATAGAGGGGAAAAAAAGAGGGAAAAAAACAGTCCTGAAAATTACACCAGCATTGAGAGAGAAAGCAATTTCAAACCAATCTGGCAAAATTGTTTTCTCATGCTCTCAGGCAGTTTCCAATTTTCTTGGCCAGACACTTTAGAGAATGGTTTTGACTTTCTTCCACATTGAAATCTAGAAAGTCAGAGGGATAAGATAATCTGAGCAAATTAAATTTAGAAAGTATTTGTCTAATGGATACACAATAAATTACTAAGTCCTGTTATTTATACTTCTTAACTTTTTTTTTTTTTTAAGAATCTGTATCTTTCTCTTCTTACACACCCTTGCTGTCATTATTATTTTTTCTGTGGCTATTTTCCATGTCTACCTTATGGCTCCCTTTCGTACTTATTTCAGAAGTCCAACATAAATAATGCTATTTTTTAAAATTAAATATGCTGGCAATCTACCTGTTTAATTGAAATTCTTCATCAGCTCCCTAAAATACATCAGGTAAAGTCCAAAGTGGTCAGGTAATGGGTTTATAGTCTGCCTCTTCAGTTTCAGTCTTGCTTCTTTCTCCTTCTAATAAAACCATTCGGTCAATCTGAACTAGTTCTGCATTCTGGAATATGCCATACGCTTTCGAATACTGCAGGCCCTTTGCACAGTGGTTTACTCTCCATGGAGCACCCTTCCTCTTGTCTTCATGGTGAACCCTTTTACACCTTTCAGCTAATAGACACCTATTAAAGGGACTCTTGTGTCACATTCTATAGATCAGATTAATCATAACGTCAACTAAGACTCCAGGGATCTAGCAAAGTAGATCTCAAAACTTTAGATATAAGGAGTGATGTGATTATGAAGATTCTGATCCTATATACTAAATAGAAGGTTTTAATAGTCTAAGCGGTCATTAACTTTAATATAATTTCTTAGACACAAATACATGAATAATTAGGGAGGGGTTGGCAGAGACCATTGATGTTCAAAAGATCATTTCAAAGAAATGTTACATATTTTCCATATTTAATCTATTTAAATAACAAGTAAAATTATGATTTCAAATTGTCTCCTTTTAAACTATTTTATTTGTGAAATGCTCAACAACTATTCGTGATGCAAACACACACACAAAACAAAACAAGCAACAATAAAAACATAAAAGCATCTTTTGTATAAAACTTGTCTTCACTTCAGCTTCTTAAAGAATGTATATTGGGATTTTATAGGCAGAACTACTCCTGATTAACAGCATTATGACACTGAATCCTGAGTGTAGAACATATTTTAACTTGTTACGTAACATTCATTTCATAGAAAGAGGTCCTATTATTTAAATTGATTCTAATATTCAAAAGTTCAATATCACCTATACTTCGCCCCAACCCGTCTTTGAAATCTAGGCTGAAACTTCCCACTTTTGATTGCAGTGCTTGAAAATAGCTTTCTCAATTTTTAAATTTGGTGTGTGAATTACTCATTTTCCAAAATGCACAGTCCTTCTTTTCTTCTGATATTTACATCATTAGTACAAGTGCTTTCAGTGTGTTTTGATCCAAACTAAATCAAGTAAACTAAATGTTAGTGTTTCTGTGCTGCCTACCCAATTAAAGAGATTTTGACTCTACTTCCAAAATCAAAGTCATAAATAGCCCCTAATGGAAAAATTCAGGTGATTAAGCCTTGTCAAATATTTAGCCAATAGTATGTTGATGAACTGAATGCTTTTAAAGAGTTGTTCTAAACCAAAGATTAAAATTTGATTTTGCTGTGATAAGAAATACTACAAAATTCAACATTGAGACTGCATCATCAATTTGAGCAATATTTAGTAGAAGTGATTTTGCATATCATTTTGAAAATAAATGAGAGCAGAAATATGCATTCTGTCTGCATTGCTACTATTCAGCATTTCCTGAGCCACTTTGTGCAAAGAGATGTATCAAAATGTCTAGCAAAATAAGTGTCTATAGTTTTGGCTACATAGAAATGGCCAATTTAGTGAGATATTATTTTTGTTACTTTTTAAATAAAGTTGCATTTTATTTCTTTACTGTAAATTTTCCCCCCATTTTTGTACCTTCTGTTAAGCTCTTCAATATACAGAACTGGAATTCAGGAAAAAGTAATATATGGAACTGAAGATGAAGCTAAAGATACAAGATATATGTTTAGATATAGAACAAGACAAAATTAAGAATAGATACAAATAGAGTTTTGATACATCAAATATTAATAGTTAAAAGTACAGGAGTAAATGTGATGTATGTATACTATGATAAAAAAGCCCAAAAATTGTCTCTGGTAAACACCAACACATAAGAGAGACTGTGAAAAAAATAGGACCACACAGAGGAGACTAGGATCAAGAACATCAAGAGAAGGACAGGAACCGAGCAGACATGATATCAGTGAAGGAAGGGCAAGGGACAGCTTCAAGGTGGATGGGAGGGTAGAAGCTCACTAGGTCAAGTTAAATATAAGCTATTCACTTTAAAAGCTGAACATTTGATGATAAATTGATAGATTTCAATGGAGTCTCTGCCTATAGCATATTGTTAATAAGTAGTGTCAGAGAGGGAATAATGGTATGTAAGAATATTTTAATTGAGAAAATAGTCTTCATTCATTTTTTTAAAAAATATATCTTTATTGATTTCAGAGAGAGGGAAAAAGAGGGAGAGAGAGATAGAAACATCAATGATGAGAGAGTCATTGATCGAGCCCACAACCAGGGCTTGTGCCCTGATTGGGAATCGAACCCCAATCGCCTGGATCCTAGGTTGATGCTCAACCGCTGAGCCATGCCTGGCTGGGTGACTCTTCATTCAAAATGTGTGAGATAAGAGATAGGCCAGTTCTAGGTAAAAGAAAGCTGGGGAGCTTTTTTTTTTTTTTTTTTTTTTAAGATGGGAGAAAATAAGCTTGTTTATAATCTGAAGAAAGTTGAGATCCTAGTATATATACCATGTCATTCTTCTCTAATTTCAAAATTAGAGAGCATTTACCATATTAAATGTTTTACAAAAACACAATTTTAACAGATAAACAGATATGTAAAGTGTTATCATATTAATGTATCATAAATTATAATTAGCTTAAAATTAGAATATTTGTAAGAGAACAAGTGAAAGAACAAAAATGAAAGAAATTTGAAATGTTGGCCATTTTAAGATCAATGTGTTATATAATTCTGTCTAGAATTACTGTTTTACAGTGCAGCGCATATTGAGTTTCTGAATGTTCTGAAACTATGAGTAATTTTTTCCAGGTTCACATGATTTTTTTTTTTAGTTTAATGGAAGAATTTATTACAATGCAAATGCTCTTAGAAAAGTCAAATTAACTTTGCCTCTTGACTGACAAAGGAATTTCAATCCTTTAAGATCCTGTTCCCCATCTATAATATAGCTGTCAGAGAAGGAAGAAAATGCATCATTTAGAAAACAAAATCACACAGCGAGTCCCAGGCAGGTGAGATGATGATGTTATACAGTTTATGCCTGAGAAGTATTTCTTGTTCTTATCTCAGGTCATCTCTGAAAACAAACCCCATTGCCTTATCTTCCCTAAAAACTGTTCAACAAGTTTCAATACAAATCAACCTTATGCCTGTTTTATTAGCTGGAGTCAACACTGATCCCTCTGTTTTCTGACCTGCTGTCTTTAGCACATGGTATCACATATTTTGGTATTGTATTTTATTTTTATCTATCTTTAAATTGTTACACTTGCATAAGTCATATCACCACACTGACGTTCCCCTGTTAGAGCATAGCAAGGCCTCATAATTATTCATGCCATGAAAATGATGTTTTATTGTTCATATTAATTTTTTCTTTAATTTTTTGGTTTCTTTTTCAAGTGTTAATAGAGAAAATATCTCCCTGTAATAATCCATAAAATATTTTATAATCCATTAAATATTTTTAAGTTAAAAAAAGAATCGAGCATTCATTAAGGATTTAACATTTTAAACATTCAAGTACAGAGAGAGAGAGAGAGAGAGAAGAGGGGTGGAAGGATGAGGGGGAGATCGAGGGGGAGGAAGGGAGGGACAGAATGAGGGAATGGCAGGGTCTCATCCCTATTTTGCTAAGATTTCCTCCATGAAAAGTCTCCCATTATCATCATTACAGGAATTGTTTTTGTGAGCTGCTCCTTGTCATGCCTAAATGTGCAGGTATGTGATTGAGAATGTTACTGAGAACGCTAAACATTAAATTACTCTGCCACTTTATTTTAATAGGTTAGTAGATGATAATATTGTTTTAAAATAAGGAATATCTGGTCTCAATTTATCTATTATCAATTATATTAGTAATGTTTATTATTGGTTCTTTTTGATAGCTTACACTCTCTTTTTCTAAGACCCAGCTCTTCTCTAATTAGAAAAACTGAATGGGATCACAGTTTTATTTTGGACAAAAACTTTTCTTTTAAAATAATGGAGCCTCATTTCCTATCATTTGTTTTCTTACGGTAATAGAATTGAGGTAACACAGGGTTTAGTAAAATAATAATATCTATATTATAACATTTTAAAATTTATATGTAGCCATGAAAAGCAAGTTTTAGGAAACCGTTTAATGCCATGGGAATCTATTATCCCCTTTTATGACATAATAAAAGGCAGTACAAATAGTATATTAATTACAGTCCAGGTTTGTAAATAAATTGTAGGTTTAAAATCTAGAAGAAAACAATGTTTGCTTTGGATGTTCTTTTAAATTTCTAAGGTTTGCACAGTGTATAAGCACAAATTTCAAAAATTTGTTTAAAAGATATATGCAATTACATGAAAACAAAATAATTCACAGGATTACACAGTTCTGGATCATTTGATTTTGGAAGTAACAGTCCTTACTGTCTCTGGATCTGATCATCTGTGTTTGATTTTTAAGTACAGAGCAGAGTATTGAATTTTCAGAGATGAAGGCTGGAATGCTTGTGCAGATGGCACAACCTCCGGAGAATGTGTTTCCTCAAGCAGCCTGTGTCTGCTGCCAAGAGAGTGCCGACCCACTATTTTGGACTAAAATCCATGTATCACTTTCAAATGATGGTGTCACAAGTGCACTTGATCTCACTAATACAGCTTCTGACATTACACCAAGCTTCTGTAAACCGTGGGGATGTTGCACACATGTGCACACAGATGCAGAGATGCAGTGACTTAACATCAGCAATGGGCAAGCGCAGCCTCAGTCTCAGGGCCCAGCAGGAGCTGGGAAATGATAGTTGTGATTTGGTGAAGCAAAGGCTGGGTTTGGCATTCCATGGAGCATGACTGGTTCATCCGTGTGTAGACTAATCTTAATTTGATCCTATATTTTCCTTTTCCCTGAATGTCTGAAAATCAGACTGTGAAAAAACGCTCCTGAGAATTGAAATTCAATGTAGAAAATGATACAATAAATAAAACCCCATGCAACCTTGGGGCAATTTTGATTATCCATAGCACTCTTGCTAATGGTTTCAAGATTTAAGACCCAAACCATGAAAGCAGTTTTGAGAAAGGGCCCTTGGCTTTGATATTCCCTTTCCACTCCAGGCTGACACAGCCTTAATTTACTGATGGTCAGGGATTCATGATATATGGGTCTACTTCATGTATTAGTTTCTAATTGGCAGGGGAAATTTTCTAGGATAGAGTCTTCTAAGCCTAAAGTTTTCTTTCTTCCATTTCTAGACAAGGAACCTGAAATGTGTGTTTAGTGAGAGCTTTATAAAACAACTTAATAAACATTTTGGAAAATCTGTGCTCAAGGTGAGTTTATTTCATCATTGTGATAGATATAATAAAATAATGAGTAGTTTCACAAATTTCTGTTCATTTTATTTTGAATTAATAAGACTGTTCTTTATTTGGATGAGGTTCTAAAATATTATCTTTCTTTAAAAAGAACTTTTCCAGAAATAAAATGTCTTTATTAAAAAATGTATCATATTTAGCTTGCCAAGTATTTTGCAATAACATAGGCATTTATGAACAACAATAGCCAATTGGGGAATAAATAATTGCCTGATCTTATATTATTAAACATTTTCTTTCAAAAAGTTTATATTTCTGGTATACTCAGGATATTAAAAAATTGACAGATTAGATGATAGGGTCATCACATGAAATGGAGCTATTTTGATTAGAAAACTTCATCCACATGTTATAAAATATAGATAGCAAAATAATCCCCCAAACTGTGATTTATTGAGCACCTAATAATTCATACACCAAGTAGGCCCTTTATTTATATTATTTCTGTAATACAACTCTACTAAGAGAGGTAGTTTTTTATTGTTTGGAATTTCAATTAATATTTATTATTTAAGAGTTTTACAAGAATTATTGACCTCAAATTTCAACAAAGTAGTACTTTACAGATACAAAAACTGAGAATCAAAGAATTTAAATAGATTTTCCAAAGTCACACATTTAGTATATGGTAGAGATGTAAGCCAAGCCAAATTTTCTATGACTTTTATTCATATTTCTTCTTCAAATATGTTTTCCTTTTATGAGTTTTCTTCAATATTATTTACCAACATCCTAGCAGACCATGCTCTGTTCATGTTTATGTTGAGACAATATCTATAAAAGTATCTTAAACACAATAAGTCTTTAGTGGAAGCTAATTAAATCCAATTAATATAATGAACCAGGAGCTTAATATGATTGGTCACTTCCACACCTACTGAGCATTAATCACTTAACAGATACTCACAGTTTGTTTTATTGCTAATGGTCATTTTATTGGGCCCACACAGTCTCTGTGTGTGAAGCTGTGTGTGTGTGTGTTTAACTTTAATGGGTTCAAAATTAATTTCACACAAACATATGTAAACACCCTGGACTTTCAGCTCTCCTTGTTAACACTCAGTACGTCCCCATGGCCACAGTTTGCTGTAGAAGGAACATGTGCTTTCCAGTTCAGCATAATCTCAACTACTTGTTGTGACCCAGAGCCAACTTGTGTTACCTTCTGGTCCTTATGTAATTGCATTGGTGATATCTTGTTAAGCAATTTAATTGAACCAGGTACTTCCTAAACTGACACAATTCAGCAGAGATTAAAAAAAAACACCCTAAAAACAACAACAATAAAAAACGAAACCCACAATCATGCTGTTTCAATATCTCGCTGTAATATTTAATATTTGTATCTATGGGACACAATTTTATTTCATATTTGACATTATTAAAGGACATTAGAAAATTAATATTAAAACTGATCTTTGTATCAGGATACTGTGCCCAGATTTCCACAAGAGCTAGGAGAAAATACAGTGCCAATAAAAAGTTAAAAATATTAAATAAATGATGACTAAGTTTTTACATGTGGTTGTGATAAAACAGCAGATGAATCTGCTGTAGGGGAGGGTTTTCTCCATGAGTAGGACACTCGGGATGGCAATGGGATACCATGAGGAAAATGGATGTATGTTCACTAAATAGCAACAGCTGCTCCACCCTCTTCTAAACCTGGGAGCACACCAGTTTTCTGCAATATAGTTTGATGATGATGAACTTCTGCATTTTTGGAGTCCTGGTTAACACCATTTCTTAGGCTTGAAGATTCCCTTTTCTGATTTGGATAAAGATAAACTTGTTTTCTAGTAGGGCTGGCATGGCTGAGTGGTTGAGCATCAATCTGTGATCCAGGAGATCATGGTTTGATTCCTGGTCAGGGCACATGTCTGGGTTGCAGGCTCGATCCCCAGCAGGGAGCACGCAAGAGGCAGTAAATCAATGACTCTCTCATAACTTATATTTCTATCTCTCCTTCTCCCTCTCCCTTCCTCTCTCTCAAATCAATAAAGACATATATATATTTTTTTAAAAGATAAACTTATTTTCTAAAACAGAAATTTAACATTGGATAACCTTGTCTCAACTTTCACTTGCAAAGATGACTGAAACAGGTTTAGCTTTCCAATAAATTTTAGTATTTAAATATTCTAGACATAGAAGATTATTTAAATGTTAAGTTATATGTAAAGTTTGACTGACAAATTTTAATAACTAAAATGTTCTGGAATCTCAAATCTTGAAAAAAGATTAGAGGGGATTAGTAAGATTTTTTTTTTCTTTGCACTGTCATCACCCAGATAAAGCATTGAGATATTGGGCATGTAAAAAACCAAGAAAGCTTAATAGGAAAGAGGAATGCTTTATGAGGCTCTGTAAAGCAGCTATATAAGATAGCAGTTATTTAGGTTTGTTAAACAGCATGCATTGCAGATTTCAGGTTCAGGTTTTATACAAAGATGTTCTCTTCTCCAGTGTAGATCTATCTTCATTAGATTTCATAGTGATGATGATATGCTGTAAGAATTAATCTGTCTTTGAAAAATACAAAACTCTCAAGTTTGTTACTCAGGTGGCAATGAAATTTAACCAACTCTTCCACTTTTCTAAAGAAAAGGCACACATTTAAGTTTTGTACATTTTTTCTTTCCTTTGGGACCAATTTTACTGTGGTTGAAAGGACTGTTAATCCACCAGTAAGTTATTTCAGCTTTCTAGATTTTAGTTGCTTCCTGACTACATGGGTATAAACAAGCATTCCTAGTCCAAGGGGGGGCGGGGGTGCTCTCAGAGCCGGCAAGATCCCTTGGAAGTATAGGCTTGTCCAAATTGTGTTTTCAGTAACCAATGCATGTAGCCAGTTTCAAGAGTATGTTTTTATTCTGAAAATAGCAGTGGCTTTGCATACAATTAAGATTACAGTATGAACAGGTCTAAGAATTGTACTTTGTTTTTTCTCTGTAACCACCTTTTCCTGTTTCTGCTGGTATGCAGTCTACTGAGGCCCAGCAAGCACAGTTATCCAGATTGCAGGCCTTCCTTGCAATGTCTAGTCACCTTTTTTTGGTATCACTTAAAAACAAAGTATGTGCATTGTGTAAAGAAAATGTTATGTGGGGGGGAGAGCAGTTCAGAAGAGAGAACTAAAAGTAATAGATAAATCAAGTTACTTAAGTTCTGATTAAATAATTTAAGGCCCTGCTATAAAATAGACAGCTATTACTCCCAAGCCTCTCTTATTGTAGCACATTACATCTTAGCACATTAAATCAACTTATAATATGCTTTTAAAATACCTTAAATGGCCTCAAAAGAGTATAATGTTTGATTTTCCCCATATAAAAAGTGGTCAAAATAATTTGTTTAAAGCAGATATTATCACAATAGAAAGATTAAAACAGTCCACTTAACAAGAAGAAAATTAATTTTCAAGGCTACACTTTGTTTGTTTGTTTTAAATTCTTACTAGAGGATATTTTCCCCATTGCTTTTCAGAGAAAGTGGAAAGGAGAAAGAGAGAGAGAAACATCAATGTGAGAGAGACAGATGCATTGCTTGCCTCCTGCATGTGCCCTGACCGGGGCCAGGGATCAAGACTGCAACCGAGGTATGTGCCCTTGGCTGCAATAGAACCCAGGACCCTTCAGTCCGCTAACCACAGAGCCATGCTGGCTAGGCCCACACTCATTCTTATAAAACAAAGCAAGCAAGCAGAAAGAAAGAAAGAAAGAAAGAAAGAAAGAAAGAAAGAAAGAAAGAAAGAAAGAAAGAAAGAAAGAAAGAAAGAAAGAAAGAAAGAAAGAAAGAAAGAAAGAAAGAAAGAAAGAAAGAAAGAAAGAAAGAAGAAGAGAGAGAGAGAGAGAGAGAGAGAGAGAGAGAGAGAGAGAGAGAGAGAGAGAGAGAGAGAGAGAGAAAGAAAGAAAGAAAGAAAGAAAGAAAGAAAGAAAGAAAGAAAGAAAGAAAGAAAGAAAGAAAGAAAGAAAGAAAGAAAGAAAGAAAGAAAGAAAGAAAGAAAGAAAGAAAGAAAGAAAGAAAGAAAGAGTCTTTTGCCTGGCCGCCTGGCTCAGCAGCAGAGCATCAACCGATGATACTGGAGATCACCATTCAATTCCCAGTCAGGGAACATGCCAAGTTGCAGGCTCAATGCCCAGTAGGGGACATGCAGAAGGTAGCAGATTGGTGGTGTTTCTCTCTCATCATTCATGTTTCTATCTCTCTCCCCCTTTCCCTTCCTCCCTCTGAAATTAATAAAGACATATTAAAAAGAAAAGAAAAAAATAGGTATTTTATCTGAATAATCTTTTGTCCAACCCAGTATTCACACTTCATCTGTATAAAATTCACAATATTATAGTAATTTATATATGATTTTAAGTGCACAATATGTGTCATGAATATGTTTTATTATGATAATTTTGAAAGCGAGAAAACTGAAGCTCAGACAAGTTTCAGTAAATTTGCCAGGGATCTGGTGTAAAACTATAAAACTATAATTCAAACCTAGTTGTATCTGATTCCACAGTTCATGCACTGAATGTCAATTCAACAAAGAATAATCCACTGTGGGAGGGAAGTTATTTCCAAATATAAAAATTTCAAAATAGTAAAAGAGGTAAAAAAATTAGACAATATAGTGCAATATATATTTGTGCATGTATATGCATATGTGTGTGTATATATATATATATATATAGATATATATAGATACAAACAAGCAACAATAGAATGACAATTTGAATGTTTTCCAAAATTTTTTTAATGGTTGTATTTTAACCTTGTAATTAAGTTGTAGGTAGTGTTCACTCCTTTCTTTAATTAGGGAAAACATCCTTACATGATGGTTTCATCTGTCCCAAAGTGAATATGTCATTAATTCAACTATTTTTATTTATTTATATCCTCGCCCAAGGATATTTTTCCATTGCTTTTCAGAGAGTGGAAGAGAGAGGGAGAGTGAGAGAGAAACATCGATGTGAGAGACACTATTGGTCACCTCCCACATGTGCCTCCACTGGGGCCAGCCTGCAACCGAGGTATGTGCCCTTGGTTGTAATCAAACATGGCACCCTTCAGTCCTTGGGCCTACGCTCTAACCACTGCGCATACTGGCCATGGCAACTCTTTATATTTTAGAAATAAACATATTTATGCTTTAGAAAACAATAAAAAAATGTCTTATCTCAAAATGCTACCAAGCATTCTTACATGATGACTGCTTTGTTATTTTATTAAACAGTGTTTCTATTTTTGCTTAGTTTTCCCAATAAACTTTAATCATTTTATATGGATAAGTGAACAGATTAAAAGGAAAATTCAACTTTTCTAGAAACCAAACCTTCACTTGTTAGGCTGATTATGGAAATTAATACACTCTTTTTTATTGATTGATGAGACAGAGAAAGAGAGATCCATTTATGTATGCATTCCTTGGTTGATCCTTGTATGTGGACTGACTGGGAATTGAACCTGCAACCTTGGCGTATCGGGGTGATGTGCTAACCAACTGAGCTACCTGACTAGGGCTGGAAATTTATATATTCAATACTCACTTTAGTTTCATCATCTGGCTTTTTGGGTTAGCAGCTCCTGAATGTACACAGATGTAATTCTTGGGATCCTGACTATGTGGAACAGGCAAAAGGGACAACTGCTTATTGTCTTGATGCATGGAAGGCAGAATTCATGCCATCTGGTGTTTGTATACACAGTCTCTCGCACCAAGTAGGTATTCAGCAAATATTGATGAAATGAGTGAACAAATAAATGAAAGAACACAACTTTTTATTTCTCCATAGGTGGAACTATACCACAGACTAGGTTTCTCAGATTTAAAAACAACAATCTTCAGCATTCTGTTTTGTAATCTGAGCGGAAAATGATGCATAAAAGGACCTATAAAATCTTACATAGAGAAATATGACAAAAATACTTGCAAACTTCAATAGCACTCCCCCCCCACACACACCCTATGCCACACAGATGATCCCTTTAGAAGTTCTCAAAAGAAATTGTAGAACTATTACTTGGTATATACAACTTATTGCCAGTGATGAAAGTGCCTTGATATAAAAGTTCATAAGTCTGAGCGATCAGTTGAGGCTGGATTGGCCATGGAAAGCTTTTAAAGAATCTGTAATGGATTACTAGTTTTGAAGAATAAATATAATGAGTCTAAACGAAGAAAAGCAGGAATGCCATCTGTTGATGGATTGGCAATCAAACGTACTATTTTAACAATGGACCACCAGTTCTGTTTGGGGGAATCTTCAATAAACCAGTTTAGGGAATGGAGTACCAGTTGATAAGGTTAAAGATAAGGGTAGAAACAAGTTAGGTTGAACCTCAAATAAAAGATTATGAAAACAGTCATTTCTTATTTTTGGTTTGGATTTGAAAACAAGATATATTGAAATTCTATTATAGTTACCAGCCTTTGTGCCCAAATTTATTGTATCGCCTTGTTTCTTTCTCTTTTCTTGCTATGTATAAACTAGTCTATGCTCAGTCTTCTTTCAAAAGTAGAACCAGTAGTAGAATATTAGCACTGTATATTTAGGAAGAATAAAAGATTAGAAAGAAAAATTGGGATCTATAAGAAATATGTTACACATGTGAAAATTGGCACTGCCAAAATGCATATAATTCAGTAACAGTAGGTCAGCATATGTAATACAGGAATATCAATACTCCTAGGGTCATGGGAAAAAATGAAAGGAAAGGAAAACAAGAAAAGAATTCCATTAGAGATTATGTTAAATTGCAATACAGAGAACAAAATGAATATTTTGAAATCAAATAACTATAAGCATATTAGTTTTACATGCATTGTTTTAACTGTCAGAAAAACCTTACAGAAAAAAATAGAAGATTAATGATAACATATCAGCAAGGGGCTAAATGTCTAGGGTATTTCACTTGTAAATAATTAACTAATAAAATTCAGTCACCTTGGGCAAATTCATTAATATTCTCAGCTATCTCAAAAGAAAATGTCATGTACAGCAATTTGTTCTCATGTCCTTTCTATTAAACAGAAGTAATAAAAAAGATCGTAGAAATTTTTCTGATTGCTCCTTCTTTATGAGCATTATGTCTAAGATTCACTTGTATATCAGGAAAGATGTAAAATATTTTCCAAAATTTATGTTCTCTTATTTCTATTATATAGGTCCTAAAAAATTCTAGTAGCTTTGATACTTTGTCATGAATCTTTCAAAAATTCTGGCAAATTGTTGTTACAAAAAATTTCAGCCTTTGTACCCATATTGATATCATAAAATATAAATCTCTTATATAAAAACACACACAAACACACAGAATGAATTCAGTGATTGATTTAAATTTCAATTTAGAATTGGTTATCAACAAAGTTATGATGTAGGCTCTGAGATTTTTGGCATCTGAATTGCCACATCTTTCATCTTTCCCTGGTATTCCTAGTATCAGGTTAGTCTACTATGACATCAGTCCTCGGCTTCACCTATTGTTCTAATCCTTGCACTAATTCTTGCTTCCCATTAACATGTGCTTGTCAACAAGTTACTCCATCTACTGGAATAGATCTTTCCTTCTATGGTTTCATAGCACTTTGATTAAACTTCTCTAAATTACCATAATTATTGTCTTATATTGTGTTCAAATATTTGTATACCATATTATCTCTGTTAGGGTTGCTTGGGTAAGATTTTTCTGTCCAAACTTAAATTGTGAAATCTGCTTAGGGGAAAATACACACACACACACACACACACACACACACACATAGTTTTGCTTTTTAAAATATTTGCAACTATTTTTATGAAAAAAAAGAAAAATTAGTTTCTTTAATTTTTCTTGTCTAATCAATTAATATCTTCCCTATTACTAAGGGTATAATTGTTTCCCTATGTTGCAACAAACACAATTTGTAACTACTTTATTTATATTTTTGTTTAAATGGCTCTCCAATCTATCAGAATATATGCTACGTGAGGTGGGAGACCATGTCATCTTTTCACCTTGCTTACATTTTCATCTTAAATCTTGTAAAGTAGACCCTCTTTCTAGAGTAGGACCTCATAACTATTTATTGTATTCCATTAAACAAATAAGTGTAAAAAAACAGAGATAGACTCAAGAGTCTGAGGGAGTGAGGGAGATTAAAAAATTATCAGATGATTGCAGCAAGTGTTGTAATAAAGGTTCCAGGCACAGCACACTTCCTGGCACATAGTCCCATCATTAATTGTTCATGAGAAGGAAAGAAAGAAGAGAGGAAGGAGGCTGGAAAGGAGGAGAGTAAGACAGAGAGGGGAACACTTTCCTTATCTTGACATTCACAAACTATGATAATTTAAATGTAACAACTATATCATTCTTGCATGTGATTTTGCCTCAGAAATATGACATATACATATAAACATTAAAGTCTGCATAACATCTGAGAAATTATAGAATTACTAGTATGGCTATCCTAAGTCTACAATCTCCAAGTCAAGCAAGTCTTTCTCAATATTACTGCAGTTAATGTTTTCTCTTATCCCACAGACAAAAGGACCCTTTATTTGAAGTTATTTCAGGGTAATTTTCAACTCTAATAAATTTCAAAGCACATATCCTTTATTAATTTAATAAGTTAGTTTAACAAGCATTTATTCTTCACCTGCACTGTGGCTGGCCTTGCTCAGGGTAATGGAGATTCAAAGAAAGAAAGACCAAAGCTCCCATTCTGAAGGACCTCATGCCTACTTAGGTTGCTGTTAGTGGTCGTGGTTGCATATTTTTTCTCCTTCCTTCTCTTTCGTTTTCTCACTCCCCTCCGCCCTCTCTTGCTTCTCACCCATCTCCTCCTGCTTTCTTGTTCTCATAGGTTTGGGTGAATCTAATTGCTGATCAAGTGAGAATTAGGTTCCTCTATCAAATATGTGTAGTTTAAGCCCCATAGTCTTATCTGCAGTGAAAAATCTGTAATTAAAGCAGATTGTAAATTATTCTACACAAATATTTAAAGCTTTAACTATCTAAAAGTTTTGGAGTGCTACATGTCCAAAAATATTAATGTATTTAAATTATAAGTAATCTAAGAGAGTCCCTATCTACCATCATAAAATGTGATCTCAGGGAAAGCTCAAGAGTGTATATACATATATCTTCATCTTCCTGATGCACTCAGATTTACATGCAAAGCTCTGATTAGCATTAATGGAGGTTATACATGTACATAAATTATTATTTTCTTCTATTTACTCAGGGCCACCTCCTTACAGTGCTTTCAATGCTTTCTATCATAACTAATGTTCAGTAAAGGCTTTTAAGCTGTGTCTCCACAGCCAAAGGACTTTGGAAGATTTACTAGACCCCAAGTGTTCAGATATATTTGTCACAAGCTACAACTATCCAATTCAGTATATACCATGTTTTAATTCTCTCATTTGCATCACAATTTTGTTTTTCTGGGCTAGCTTTCTTCTTTTTTCTTTCAATTCTATATAATGTTTTTGTTGTTGTTTTTGTTTTTAATATATCTTTATTGATTTCAGAGAGAGGAAAGGAGAGGGAGAGAGAGAGAAACATCAATGATGAGAGAGTCATTGATCGGCTGCCTCCTGCATGCCCCCAAGTAGGGATCGAGCCTGCAACCCGGGCATGTGCCCTGACAGGGGATCGAACCCCAATCGCCTGGATCCTAGGTAGATGCTCAATTGCTGAGCCATGCCTGGCCTGGCTATAATTTGTTTTTATATATTATTTTAGATGTTAATGGCAGCTCAGCTTATTGTTTGCATATCCATGAAAAAACTGTATGAGTTTTCATTTCTCTAAATCCTTGAGGTCTCCTTGCTATTTCCTACCCCCTTATAGTTAATACACGGAAGAGCCCTACTATGTATAGCCTGAATGTTTGTGTTCTTCCCAAATTCACATGAGAAACCACATTCCCCCAAAATGATAGAATTAGGAGGAGGGTCCTTTAGAGGTGCTTAACTCATGATTGTGGGGCCTGCATAAATGGGGTTATTGCCATATAAAAAGAGGCTCCAGAGAGTTCTCTAGCCCCTTCCACCCTGTGCAAATACAAGAAGCCTGAAACCTGGAAAAGGTGTCTCACCAGAAACCAACCATGCTGGCACCCTGATCTCAGACTTCCAGAATGCTTAACTGTGAGAAATAAATTGATGTTGTTTATAAGCACCCTGCCTGGGATATTGTGTTATAGAGCCTCAATGGACTAAGAGAGGCCCTTTGACACCAGCTGTACACTATAACCTGTGCTGTCTGAAGTGTAGTGGCCTGGGCCTTCCAATGTTGGGAGTCAAAACCAGAGTTTAATGTAGTTGGCCACCCAGGCAGCTGGATGGTAGAGCTATCAGAAATCCTGCCCACATGCTTCATGTGAGCCAAATTTGAAGTAGCACCATAAATAAATAAAAATATTATTCTCAAGTTGACACAGAGCATAAGTCTTATTTTTTGTGCCCATGAAAGAGACAAATTTATATGCTGGGGAAAAATAAAAATATATAGTAAATAGTTTAACTAGGATATATTTTTATGAAAATTATTTAAATTGCTCTGCCAAGTGTTCTCTGAATTAAAGCAAATCGGTATAATTTATGTGCTTTGAGTTCCTGTTTTTTCTGCTGTTGTCTTAGCTGTCTTAGCACTCTTCATTTCTCCCTCTTTTTTCCTCTTTTTTCAGTGTCAGAGCGGAGAAGGTGCTAAGTAGACTTGACTGAGAAGTGTAAAGATATAACTATTGCAATGCTCCTCATATTTTTTCCTTTAGATTTATCCACACTGCCCATTATTTGAAGTCTCTGACAAGCATCCGTAATTAGAAAATCCACCACAGGCTGGAGAGACAAAATAAATATTATAACGTTCCTTCTTGGTCTCATAAAAAACATAATACCTTTCCATCATAACTTACCCTTACATAAAGTCCTACAATCTATGAATTCTCTTCACTCGTTTGTCAAACGCATGTCCATTCTAAATTCTTATGTAGGCATTGGATGTTTGATATAACATGAGACTAAGGAGTAATGTAGTTTACAATGTATATTATCAAAGCTAAACAAAAAGATTTTATAAAATCTTATTAAAACTGAGTAATCATGAGATAGTAAATAGAAAATTATCAGTAACCATTAACCATTATCACAATTGAAATAGTGTGAAATGTCCTTTGTAATCTTAATTTAATATGCAATCAATGTTTCTATGCTCTATAAGCAACTATATATGAGAACTGTCATAGTTTATTTTCAGTCTCTGTTTTCCAACAGTTCATTTTACATAATAATAATACCATACACTGAAGAGAGTGGACTTCTAATATTTCAGGTACTATTGTAAGTACATTAAAATATATTGAATTGTTTAACATTCACAAGAGTTTTATAATGTAGGTACTGTTTTCATTGCTCCCCCCCCCCTTTTCCCCCCTATTTTGGTAATGTAAGCACAGAGAAATTGAGTGGGGTTATTTTTCCCCTCAAGTCACACAGCAAATAAGTGGCATACTTAGAATGAACAGCAGATATAATAGTGCTGAAGTTATTACTTTTAATAGGTCAGCAACATCGACTATTCATCTATGACAGAGAAGCTTTAGGAAGAGTATTAAAAAGAATGTGGTACAGCAATAGTAGGAAATTATGAATTTAATACACAGGAGACCCATCACCAATTAAAATGTACTCAAAGAGACGTCAAGCTATTTCAGAAGAAAATCTATATTTTCTTTATATATACCTGGTTTTGAGCACTGATATAGTTTATAGAAGGACAAATACTTTTGAAGCCTTTGATATAAAGAAGGCACTCTGATAGTCAGTCTAACTAATATGCTTTGCTTTGTTGAAGCACCACCCCAAGCCTACAAGGTATTTTCTGACAATCGTATTTTATGGGAAAAGAAATTAAGGTTCTCAGAGGTTAATCAAGAGTGTTTCAAGGTAATACACCCAGTTACCACTACTCAATAATATACCTTAATTGTCAGTTTCTCTGTTAGAATGCAAGCTGTGAAAGAGTAGGAAATTTTTGTTGTTGTTCAAGGAATAGGTGCATGAATAGCAGCTAAAGAAACTTGTAGTTAGGCAAGAAATACATTAGCGCTTATTATTAAGATAGAAGCTACCTAAGAAGACTTAATATTTGGTGTCCATTTCAAGGGCAACTTTAGTGCTCTGGTTGATGTCCGCTTGGAAAAGCTCTGCTTTATCTATTAAATAAATAAAAGTTTTCCTAGAAATAACTTTTTATGTTTTACATTAAAATGATTGCATTACAATTAATTAAATTTTATGCAATAGAATCAGTGAAGGCATTATGATATAGGAAGGACAAAAATCAAATTTCTAGAAAGATAACAATATGCTTTGCTTTTTTACTTTGCACCTAATAGAAATAATGATAATAATCAGCAATGGGACAGTAACCTGCCTGCACTGCACATGTTATTTAAAAGCTGCTGATGATGTATTTCTAAATCCCTTCACCTTTTTTACTTACCCCCTACACCCCTCCCTCTGGTACTTTGTTTCTATGAGTCTGTTTCTGTTCTGCTTGTTTGTTTATTTTGCTTTTTAGATTCTACATATATGTAAAATAGTCTGGCATTTGTCTTTCTCTGGTTGCCTTATGTCACTTACCATTACCCTCTAGGTCCATCCATGTTGTTGCAGATAGCAAGAGTTCATTTTTTAATGGCTGAATCAATTCCATATACACATGGCTTCTTCATTCATTCATCTGTTGATAGACACTTAGATTGTTTCCATATCTTGGCTATTGTAAATAATGCTGCAATAAATATATGGATATGTATGTCTTTTCTTTTAAAGATTATTCTGAATTAAGAATTTCAAGGGTTTTTCTTGTTTTTGTTTTTAAACATGTTTTTATTGATTTCAGAGAGATGAGGGGAGAGAGAAAGAGAGATAAAAACATCAATGATGAGAGAGAGTCATTGATCGACTGCCTCCTGCACTCCCCTACTGGGGACTGAGCCCGCAATCTGGGCATGTGGCCTGACCGGGAATCAAGCAGTGGCCTCCTGGTTGATAGGTGGACGCTTTACTATTGAGCCATGCAGGATATATAAGTCTTTTCGATTTAGTATTTAAGGTTTCTTCAGATAAATACTCAGAAGTGGAATTCTTGGGTGCTTCTTTCTCTTATTATAGCTTTTATTTTATAGTCTATTTTGTCTGGTATAAGTACTGTTATCCCAGCTCTTTTTTGTTTATTTGTTTCTATCTTCAGGAAATATCTTTTTTCATCCCTTTACTTTTAGTCTGTGTGTGTCTTTCAATCTGAAGTGAGTCTCTGGTAGACAGTATCTGTGAGGGATCTGTTTGTTATCCATTCAGCCACCATATGTCTTTTGATTGGAGCATTTAATCCATTTGCATTTAAAGTAATTATTGATAGATATGTATTTATTGCCACTTTATTATTCATATTTATTTTCTTCTTAAACAAGACCCTTTAATATTTCTCTTAATACTAGTTTGGTAGTGAAAAGCTCTTTTAGTTTTTTCTTGTCTGGGAAGCTCTTTATTTGCCCTTTGATTCTAAATGTTAGCCTTGTTGAGTAGAGTAATCTTGGTTATATGTCCTTGTTTATCATTACTTTAAATATTTTGTGCCACCCGGCCGGGCATGGCTCAGCGGTTGAACATCGACCTAGGATCCAGGCGATTAGAGTTCGGGCCCGATCAATGACTCCCTCATCATTGATGTTTCTGTCTCTCTCTCTCCTCCTCTTTTCCTCTTTCTGAAATCAATAAAGACCTATTTAAAAAAAAAATCTTTAAAAATATAAATAAATAAATAAATAAATAAATAAATAAATAAATAAATAAATAAATATTTTGTGCCAATCCCTTCTGGCCTGAAATGTTTCTCTTGAGATATAAACTGACAGTCTTATGGAAATTCCCTTGTAGGTAACTAACTGCTTTTCTTTTGCTGCTTTTAAGATTTTCTCTTTGTCTTTTACCTTTTGCATTTTAGTTATGCTATGTCTTGGTGTAGGTCTCTTTGGGTTCATCATGTTTGAGACTCTTTGCACTTCCTAGGCTTGTATGTTTATTTTCTTTACTATGTTAGGAAAGTTTTCTGTCATTATTTTTCTTCCTTTTCAAAATTGTTTTAGTTGTTCTTGAATTTTTGCCTATCCAAATTATTTTTTAATCATTTAGTATATGCCTAGAAAAAAAGCTTACTGGGATTTTTTGGGTTTTTATTGAAATCTACAGAACACTTTGGAGGAACTTGGCACGTTAATTATAATTTGTCTTTCAAACCATAAACATAGTATTTTTATTCATTTAGATCTAATGTGATTTTACTCAGCAATTTTTGTAATTATGAAAACAATTTTTCCATTTATTTCTAGTTTTATAAATTTTTTTTGTTTGCATTTTGAGAATTGGATACACCAAATCAGAGTGTATGTATTACAAAAGCATTTGGTTTGTGAATATTTTGTTTTAAGATTTTGTGTCTATGCTCACAAGTAAGACTATTTGTGAGCTAGAAAACCTCACTTTTCCACCTGTGAGTCATTCGTTTCTGTATATCTTTCTCTCAAAGAACACTTCACTTCTAACACTTTAGTCTTCAAAAGTGTGAAGATTATCTCCTACCAAACATTTCTCTATGATGCCAGGGGTAGGGATGTCCTACAGTTAACTCAATTCTAACACTATCTACCTGGAGATAGTGTCTGATCCCACAGGTTAAGGACTCAGTCCCACAAAATTGCTCTCTACTTCAGATGCCAATCACAAGTAGTAGAGCCCCAGATTACCCACCACTTCTGACTGCTTTGTCTGAAAATTGGAAGTTATCATGACCTCCTTCTTAGGTTCCATTAACTTGCTAGAGTGGTTCACAGAATTCAAGAAAAATTTACTTACATTTACAGTTTATCATAAAAGGATATGAGAAAGGATACAGATGAACATCCGGATGGAAGAGATGCATAAGAAGACTTAGGTAGGAAGGGACTCAAAACTTTTATTTTCTGTCCTAGCTTGCCAATCTCCTAGCACCTCCTTGTTCACTAACAAGGTCTACAAACCCTGTGTTTTTGATATTTTCTGGAGGCTTCATCACTTAAAGATGATAGGTCATCAAACCCATTTCAGCCCTCTCCCTTCTCAAGAGAATTAGGGCAAGGCTGAAGATCCCAAGCTCCTTATCATGGCTTGGTCTCTCTGGTGACTAGCTCTCATCCAGGAGCCCTCCAGGAGTCCACTTAGAGTCATTCCATAGAACAAAAGTCACTCCTATCATTTCAGGAATTTACAAGGGTGTCAGGAGCTCTGTGTCAGGATCAGAGACAAAGGCCACATATTATAACAAAGGGTGCTCACAGTGCTCTTATCACTTAGGAAATTACTAGGGTGACAGGAGCTCTGTGTTAAGAACCAAGGTCAAAGGCCAAATATTAGAACAAAAGATGCACATAGAGTTCCTATCACTTAGGAAATTGCAAGGGTTTTAGGAGGTGACAAAAATCAAGGGCAGAGACTGATATATTTTCCATTATCTCACAAGCTGAAAATTTTTTCTTGTATTGTTTATCTTCTTATCAATCCAATACTGACATAGTAAAATTAGCTGGTAGGAATTTCTTTGTCTATTCTTTACCCAGAGATTTTGAATTGATGTAATAAACTCCCATGTTTATTACAATTTGTTAATATAAATAAGATACCTATTATTTTGTTTGTTTTGTATTTGTTTTAGAATCTCAAATCTATTTTTAAAAATATATCTTTATTGATTTCAGAGAGTGGAAAAGAGAGGAAGAGGGAGAGATAGAAACATCAATGATGAGAGAGTCATTGATCAGCTGTCTCCTGCATGCCCCTGACTGGGGATCGAGCCTGCAACCCGGGCATGTGCCCTACCCGGAATCGAACCCCAATAACCTGGATTCTAGGTCGATGCTCAACTGCTGAGCCATGGCTGGTAGGGCTAGAATCTCAAATATTTTTGAATAATTTTAATGATTATAATCCAGCCAAGATTTATATTTCTTCTTTAGGTAAGTTTACATGCTATCTAAGATTTTAAATATAATGGAATGAAATTGTTCAGATATTGAAACATAACTTTCCACCTTAAATATTTCTGTAATTTTTACCACATTCAATTATTAATTTAACTCTCTTTTTAAAGTAATCTTATCAGAATTTTGCTATTTCATTAGACTTTTCAAATACTTAACATTTGGTTTTGGAAATCTTTCCTATTTTTGTTTTGAAATTTCTTTTTATCATATTTATTGTTATTATAATTTTGCCTACTCTGTCTTTAAGTGAGATTCTTAGTTCATTAATATTCAGCCTTTGTTGTTACCAAACATGAACACTTAAGGCTACACATTTCAACAAATATATACAGTGCTTAATGTGTATACTATTGGTTTGTAGATTGCATTTTCATTATATTTTATTCTGTAGTACTTCAGATCTTCTTTGTTATGAATCTCTTTTAACTTTGTGTTGTTTAAAATTATATTGTTAATTTGGAAACATTAATTAATATAATTCATATTTTGGTATTTGATTTTAACCTTATTAAATCTTGCTACATAAATGATACAATAAACACTGATTCATTGAAATGTGTTAAAAATGATTTATTGCCAAGTACATGATTCATTTTTGATAAATAATTCTAAAACTTGAGATGAATGGGTGATATTTATTTTTAGTGAAATGCTCTGTTCTAAACAATAGAAAGCAGATATGTTCATACCTCCGAGTATGATTATGAACTCTTAATTTTTCTCATAATTCTTTCAACATTTTTTATGATGATATAAGAAAAACTACTGTCTTCTTAGTTAATTGTAAATTTATCTCACAGTATGACATGACACTTTATTTATATTAATACTTCTCTGAATAAAATTCTCTTTCAGCATATTATCATATATTATGTGATATATAGCACGCACACATTTTTTTCTTTTGTTTAGTTTCTTAGCATATCTTTGTTCCTTATTTTACCTCTAATGTTAGGAATCTTTATGTTGTGAAGTTCATTCTGGCTTTTAAATCCAACTAATTGTCTTAATTGAAAAATCAACACATTTATATTTATTACTGTTGCTTATATATTAAGATTTATCTCCACAAACTAGTATTTTGTTAAAATAACAACTAGTATTGTTATTTTAATGTTGTTTTGCTTTTGCATGCTTTTTTCTGCTTTCCCATTTTGTGAAATAATAGTTTATTTTAATTGCATTGTTCTTAAAATAGAATCAGTTATAAACCACTTTACCTTTTCTCAGTTCACTATAAAGGATGATAAATTGTATCTTCTCTTAACTTAAAATTTACCATATGACTATTATCCTTCAGTATAAAAAACTGTTATTATTTAACTGTGATCAATCTTTACCATTTTATAGATAATGCTGTCCAATATTTTATAATCATCTAAAATGTTTACTTCATAAATTAGTACTGCTGGTTATTTTATTTATTCATTAAATATTATTAAGATTTACCCACAAATTTATGTTGTTGTTTTTTTACCACTGTATCTTTTTCCATCTGGATTCAATTTATTTGTTAAAGTACATATTTCAGGGAATCTTTATCTGAAACTAATACCTGAAATCAATCTCTCTCTCTCCCTACCTCTTTATCAATCTCTCTCTCTCTCAATATATTTATATATGTAATAATTTTTCATTTGAAAATACCTTAATAGTGCTTTTAAAATCCTTATCTTGGTGTAAAATTCTAAGCCAACAACAATTCCATTTCAAAATTTTAAAAGTATTATTCTACAACTTCTTGATTTGATTTTTGCTGTTGACAAATCTGTTATTTTTTGTTACTCTTGTGTACTTATCTCTCTTACTTCTAGTTGCCTTCAGGATTTCTATTTGTCTTTTATATTCTGTAGTTTTTATACATGTCTAGATGTGAGCTTAATTTTGTTTTTGTTTTTTTTCTGCATGGGATTCTTTTGCATTCTGAATATGAAGTTATGTTTAACAATAATGCAGAAATTCTCAGCCATGTTCTCCTCAGATAATTTCCCATTTCTGGGTGTACACAAAAATTCGAACATATGTTTGGTGTTCTAGATCCCAAGGCAGCCATGTAAAGACCAGCCTGGTGATTCAGGTTTTTTTTAAGTTGCTGCCAGACATACCAATTTGTGACAATGCTCTGTGAATGGGATTTTGGGGGAACTCAAAAACTCATTTTGCTCCCTCCCACTGCAGTTAGCCTGCTGGCTTTTATAGGCACTGTGGTCGTAAGGCAGTTGGTTTTCAAAGCTCACCACAAAACTGTAGGGAGGAGAATAGGAATAGTTCCACTTACAACATCACAAAGTTTTTTTGTTGTTGTTTTGCTTTGTTTTGTTTTTTGTTCTAATCTGCAATTTTCTGATAACATATAGACTTTGAGAATCTTTTCAAATGTCTGCTTGCCATCTGTATATATTCTTCCGTGTAGCTTCTGATCAGATCTGTGCCATATTTTTAATGGGGTTGTTTGTTTTCTAATTGAGTTCTAAGAGTTCGTTGTATATTTTGGCTAACAGTCTATTATGAAATATGTCTTTTGCAACTATTTTCTCCAAGTCTGTGGATTGTCTTTTCACTCTCTCAACAGTGCTCTTTACAAAGCAGAGCTCTTTAGTTTCAATGAAATCCAATTCACCAATTTTTCCTTCACAGCTTGTTCTCTGGTGCTGTTTCTAAAGCATCATTGCCAAATCCAAAGTCATCTAGATTCTCTTATTTTCTAGGAGTTTTATAGTTTTGCATTTTACGTTTAGGTTCATGGTCGATTTTAAATGATTTGTGTGTGTGCCAGAGGTGAGATCAGTGTCTAGATTTTTTTGGCGGGGAGGGCAGAAATGTTTTTAAAAAAATTCCAATATCATCATCATCATTCATCACTTCTCTGTTTTTACCTTTCATACACACACACACACACACAACTCACTGTTAGATTATTTAATACCTCGTTAGTACCCCTACTAAACCTCTATCTTTGCATGCCGTGCATATGGGTCCTCATTTAATTCTTGTAAACTTACATATTCCTGCATACTGTAGGTCCTTTCTCGCACACTTTAAATATTTTCCAATCTTTACTTTTTGGGTCATTTAAATCTTCTGTTAGGTAGCAGCATAATTATTTGTCATGGAAACTTTTTAAAATATATATTTTTAATTGATTTCAGAGAGAAATCAATTAAAAATATATTGATATATATTTACATATAGAGAGAGAGGGAAAAGGAGAGGGAGAGAGATAGAAACATCAATGATGAGAGGGTCATTGATCAGCTGCCTCCTGCACGCTCCCCACTGGGGTTCCAGCCCTCAATCCAGGCATGTGCCCTCACCAGGAATTGAACCTCGATCTCCTGAATCATAGGTCGATGTTCAGCCACTGACCCATGCCTGCCGGGCATCATGGAAACTTTTCATCAGGTTTTTTTATTTGTTTGTACCTCCCCAATTTGCTTAAATACCCAAGTGTGTCTCATAAATTTATATATATATATATATATATATTCAGTGAGTATATAAATAGAATATATATGTGCATCGGTTAGAATATCACATTTATTTATGTGGTTCATTCACTAATTTCTCTTGCCCAACCAGAAGATAAAACACCTGAGTAAAGAAATCTTGTTTGTGGTTTAGTATTTCATTTTATTGCTTTTGTCATTGTACTACTATAGTGTCAGATGTATAATATTTTCTTAAAAATATTGTTTTTCTAAAAATTAATAGCTGAGAAGGCTGTTAGCTTCCTCCTGTTGTTAGTGTAGATGTGTTTTTGTGATGGAGGTATTCTATGCGCTTCCAAACTAAATGTTAATTTCTAATGTTCACTCCCTTAAGTGCAATTCGCTTTCTTCAAGGCACATAACACATTGAAGAAAATAGATCTGTTGTTTGTGTTATGGTTTAATGTCTGTCGGCCCCACTGTGTTCTTTTTTTTTTTTAATATGCCTTTATTGATTTCAGAGAGAGGAAAGGAGAGGGAGAGAGAGAGAGACAGAAACATCAATGATGAGAGAGTCATTGATCGAGACCACGACCTGGGCATGTGCCCTGACGGGGAATCGAGCCCCGATCGCCTGGATCCTAGGTAGACACTCAACCCCTGAGCCACTGTATTCTTTAGGGGACCTTAGTAATCTAAGTTCCACTAGAGCAGGACCGAATACATGCAGTTATCCAGAATAACTGGCTATAACTGGCTACAGTGCCTGGCCCAGGGTGGCAAATAAATATATATGCTGGGCTGGAATCAGAGGGCAGAGAGACAAGAGTAAAGGAAGAAAGGCCAAGGAAAGGTCAGAAGCATACAGTAAATCATCAGAACCAAATTTAATTATCTCTTTTTCAAATACTAGCTGCAGGTCCTTAGGCAATTTGCCTAACATCTTTGATCTTGTTTTCAAAACATTGTTAGAGATTATGTTATTTACTTAAATGTCAGGCAGATATTTGGTGTTGGATTCCTCTTACCTCTTTTTACTTGCAATACTTGTTCCCAGAGATCCTCTCCGCCCCCACACTCCTGTTCTCATCAGCAACGTTTTTATTCCATTTTACAGAAGGATGAGTCTCAGGAATTTATCATACTGTTGATTTCCGTATTGAACAACTAACAACATCACATTCAAATATCAACTCTTCTGTTTAAAACAAATTATCACATCATTAATCAATGCATAGTATAAGAGAATGGAATATAGTTCAGTTTTTGTTGAGAGCAGGAAAGAGAAAGAGCCTTGGGAAAGTGGCATCTTCCATAGAAGCGCAGTTTTAGGGATGGGCTGCATCCTGGCATCAGGGGCAGATGAGATAAAATAATAAATGCACAGACAATAATGTAAATCAGGAGCCTGACATATAAGGGTTGTCTATTTTAATGAGGTTTTTTTCAGTAAAATCCTATTTCATTGTGTTCTCTTGTTTCCAAATAAACATTTATTCTTATCTTTAATTCTGGTACTATTTTTAACCCTAAACACTACTCCCCCAACTCTCTCTCTTTCCCTCTCTCTCTTTCTTATGAGACTTCAAATTGTTCTTAAGCTCCCTTGACAGAACACTAAGTAAACTGACTTAACAAATGAATGTAAATAATGTCAAATATGTAGGAATTCATTTTTTTCTTTTGCTTTGCTCTGGTAGTAAAGTCCATTTTAGCTCTTATAACAATCGTTTGGTTGTGATTTACCAATCTTCACTACTAGGTTTAATCTCCTTGACATAATAAACTATGATATTTTCCTTAATATACCATTCCCAATAATTCTTAATAGAATATATTGCTTATTGAAAATGTTTAATATATACTGGCTATAATTAAATTGAGTTCTACTTTAATTTGTTTTCATAAATAAGCAGTTCAAGGTTTTTGTAAAACAATATTTTTCTTTATTCTAAGATTTAAAACATTTTGAATTTTCAGAAAAACTGAGAGGAGAGTGCCTAGGTTCAACAAAATTAAGATTTTGCATCCCCACGAGATTTTGACTGATAGAAAGCTAGACAAGAATCTGCTGAAAGGACTCCTGGATTCAGCAAGACAAACACAGGGTGCTTGCTATCAGCACCAAATTGGATTTTAATTAAGTCAAATTAAATAAATTCTGGCCTTTGTGAATCTTAGAATTGTTGGCATGTATGTGGAATTACTACTAACATTTAAAAAACTCAGTTTAGTAAATAGTAATACCTTAAGACCGGCAACACACACATCCATTTTCCAACAGCATGAATCCATTTAGGTAACCCCAATAAGAAAAGTTAAACAGTGTACCTTAGAGAATTAAGAATGAGATTGTCATAATGAGTTAGTGAGTATGGAGAAGAGACAAAAACAAGCAGAGAGTTAGTTGAAATAAGAGGCCGCCTTAGAACAGCTCTGCACTTGCCTGGTTATCTCATAACTGAATTTAAAGAGTGAGCTGTAGTGATACTTACGTGAAGCTACCAACCTCAGTCTCCACTGCATCTTTTTCTGAATTGCTACATACAGACCACTTTTCATCTACAGGGAATTTCAATCATTTTATTTTTCATGTGAGTGAAAATCCACTACCCCCAAGACAGCACTGTCCATGGAACTGAGACTGTCTGCTATTGCATATGATGTGTGCATATCCATGGATCTCCCATGCACTCCAGCATATGCATATTGTAAGTATAGGTAAATCAGAAGCAGAGATACAAGAAACTCAAATTATATTAGAAATATGGGTCACCGTCTGTCACAGCAAGGTAACATATTTAACATTATAACTTAGAATTCCCTGAACTCCTATGGAAGGGAGTTTTGTAGGTGAGAGTACTATAGTTGAGGAAATACTAATAAAAAACAACAAAACACCACCACGCCAAACAAGATGTCAAGAAATGAGTGAATTGTCTTAGTTTTCAGGTGAATTAAGCATTTTAGGATACTGTGACATCACATTATAATAGCATTTTTATTATTATCAGTGATTAACACTGAGTCAGGGCCCTTTTCCTTTGGAAGAATGAACAAACGAATGTGAGAAAGTTATCACCTAATCTAAAAACTTGTCTAAAAATATTTCGATAGTTACAAAGAATTTACTTCAAGAAGATTACTTTTTAAGTGTTTTGTTAATTTTTATTGTATATTCTTCAAGCCATTTAAATATAGCTTTGAAATATTTTATCAATATAGAAAAATATTTAATGACTAGATTTTTAAATTTTGCTACTTAGTAAGGTCACAGCACTACTAAATATTTCCAAATCATTCATTCAAGTAAAATTTATGTCCAAAGTGAGCAGATGTTGACTCATCCAGAGGCAGAGGTTTCTACAGCACAGATAGCCCATGTTGCTGATACTGCATCTGTGTTCTTTTATCAGTTATTGTACAAGTTATATAGCTACCATAATCTTCAACCCAGGTTTAAGATTATATAGATGAATACAGATAAAAGGTGTTATAAAATGTGTGTAGATAGAAGAGAGGAAATCAAACTTTATGTAACTTATTAAAGTGATGAAGTAAAAAAATAATATCTGTGTTGTAACTTTTTCAATCACAATGAAGGAATAAAAAATAAGCGAAGTGATACTGAGAAGCAATGTCCTTGCAAAGCCTTGTACCTACACCTGTAAGTAATGCAAAGTGTCCAAGAGCAAGCAGCAATAATTGAGAGACCAGAGGTGTCTGAAGCACAACAAATTCCGAGGCACTAATCTCCACTTCACCTTTGAAAGAAACTTAAATTTATGAATTAAACATAAACCTTGAGAGTTTAAATTTTATTTATTCTGTCAAAGTATAAGTTTATATTTAATTTAAATTTACCCCCAGGAAATTTTTATAAAAATTCCTCTGACTGTTAAGTAGCTATCACAAAAATCACTTCTTGAGTAAGCAAATATAAACACCCAAGGAAAAAGAAAGGTGTTAAGTATTTTCCAAAATACATAGTGAAAGGATGCAATGTTTAAGAAACCAGCTGACTAATTTTCAGAAATAAAGTCTACTGAAAAGAGTGGGAGAACCATGGATGAATTTACCAAGGGGACAAAGTTAGGAAGTAAAATGTTGAATAGTGAGGCCAAATGATCTGGGCTAAGGTAGAACGAAACTAAACACTGGCTTTCTTACTGTTCATTGTAGATTGAGTGCCAATTAGAATAAAATAAAAAGTGTTACACTAGCTTGTAAAATGTGATTCTGTTCAGAGCAAGAAATGGAACAGCATCCCCTTTCTTTTGAGGTATAATGTATAATTTCAAAGAGATATCACAGTGCACACACTACAAGGAGTCAATTGAAAGTTTGACACAGTGAAAGAAGCCTAGGTTAGCAGCATTATACCTTTTAAAATATTTTACCTTTACTGTTAATTTATTAAAATGCAACAGGGTTTAAATGAATAAAAAATAAACAAATTAATATCACAATGGTAACTAACTATAACTGCATAATTAGTATGTGTCAGTCACTGTGCTAAATTATTTACATGCATTATCCAATTTAATACTCAAGTACATCCTGTGTCGTATTGTACTTTGAGGTCTGTATTTTCATGGGCACTGTTTTCCATATGAAAACGCTGTGAATAAGAAAATTAGAGTAACTGACTTAACGTCCACAATATTTCAACCTAAACTGTCTGGCTCCAAAGGCATTCCATATTTTTATTAATTTTAAAAATAGTATAGTGTTTTTGTAAAAATTTCAGAGTATAGGAATGTTTATTAGGTCTTCTACCTTAAAATTCTGCTTTTCAGAAACAACTGAAATGAATAATTTGGTTTAACACTCCAATAATTTAATATGCCTACCTATCTTCCCCCCAGCAAAGTCAGCATTCTGTTTTTTGTGTCAATGCACCAGAATTTTCTATTATAACCTATTTTAATTATATTACTATATTTGTTGAAAGCATTTTTTTAAGATTAAAAAAATTACCTACTGTTTTGAAGTACAAGGTCCCAGATATTTTACTAAAACAGATTTGTTTATCAATATTTGTCTACTTTCTTCTTTGGCTCTCCATTTACTTCGTCTTAAATTTTTAATATATAGTTATAGTACTTACAGTGATTTTGTGCTTGTTTAGTTTAATTTTGTCATTTGGTAATGTTTTTATCTCCTTTCTCAAAGAAGAAGTCTTGTGCAACTGGAAATGCCTTCTACCCATATATAAAATAAATAAATAAAAACTAAATTAAACTATTTCCCCCATTCAATTCTGTATAGTTACTTTACTGTATTCTGGAAATAAATATTAGCTTGGAAAAGGCTGAGTTCAGAATGATATTATTATACCTGGTAGGTGTCTTGGCACTTTTAGTCGTTTTTATTATAATTGAAGTTTGGTAACTTTATCAACATTAATTTCAATATAAATCCCTCTTTTTGAAATATTTTTGGTGTTTAACCTACTTATTCAATAAGTAATTAATTTGATAATTTATTCAATAAAGTTCAGGCTTTTTTTCTCTTTGTTCTTTTTCTCAGGATCACCTATTATACGTATGTTGAATTTCTTTGGCCATCTCTATGTTGCCTAGGAGATTTAATTTAGTATAAAGGTAAAGAAGATGTTCTCTGATGAAAGCCTGATTAGGTTTTCATGGCAGCTCCAGAATTTTGTTGCTGTGACTATAGGGTAATTTACTTAATCTATTTGTGCCTCAGTTGTTACACTGAGATTATCCACTATAAGGTGGAAATGATAGGATGATTTTTCTCAGAAGATTTTTGTGATGATTAAAGATAATATATGTAAAGTATTTAGAACATAGCCAAGAATATGCTCCTTAATGTGTAAGTTTTCATTATTACTAGCACTGCTCTCTCTGATTTATTTTCTCTTTAATGACTTTCATTCTCTTATCATTTTGTATTTCATTTATTTCTACAAATATCTTCTAAGCAATAATTGACGTTAATAGTCTGTGTTCTAATTTCAATATATATATTTTAAACTTATATGATGGGCTTATTGTGGTTTTTTGGTTTTTTGTTTTTTTTTTAATATTCTGAGACCATCCAGGACAATGTGCACTTTCTTCATTTTGTTTTATAGCTTTTATTTAACCTCCTGTTAGCTCTTCTCTTTAAGCTATTTGTAAAAACAAGATTTTATTTCACTATTTTATTTTAGTCTCTAAGTGTGGTTTTTTACATCATGAAGTACTGGCAAGAAACAGAAAGAGCAATATAAACTCACTGCTGACTGTCATTTCTTTCACCCATATTAATGGTTGATTACTGTACAATCGATTGCATGACTTGAGCTGATGTCGGGTTGGCAGCTAAGCCATCTAAAAAACTGGCATTCTATTTCCAGGCTTTGGTTCCAGAAATATTTGGAGAAAGTCGTCCAAGATGTCTTTCATTCTGCTTTTCTGAGATTCATTTTTCCAAGTATTCCATTGGGATTTTCAGGGAATAGGGTGGTAATAAAACACTGTGTTGCTTGTCAACTGCTACATAGCGCTTACTCTCTGCTGAACGCTTGTCTGAGTACTTTTTATATAACATCAAATCATCACAGTAAATCTATGAGCTATTTATATTCTCATGCCCATTTTAAAGACTAGGTAAATGGGGCCCAGAAGGTTAACTAGTTTCCCAAGGTCATTGTGGTAATAAGAGATGGAGGTACTATTCATCCCCAGGTCCTCTGACTGCTGAGTCTG
Source organism: Miniopterus natalensis (assembly GCF_054644295.1). Lineage (NCBI taxonomy): Eukaryota > Metazoa > Chordata > Mammalia > Chiroptera > Miniopteridae > Miniopterus > Miniopterus natalensis. The sequence goes on from NC_142086.1 coordinate 30,421,443, forward strand.
TATTTTTAACCACTTTACTGCTTCTGCATCACAAGGTATCCACGCAATATTATTGCTAACTGCTCATACTATATATTAAAGAGGGCAGTTAGTATGGCATAAGATAAAAAGATACATGAATCATGATGCCTATATACTGAAAAAGTTAGATATTTACACACAGAGCAGGAAAATGAAAACTAGAACCCCAGAGAGAAGCTGTCATACCCATTAGGAAATTAGTAAAATTTTAAAAAGTGTAATATTATCAAGTGATAGCAAGGATCTGGTAAAATCAGAATATTTATACACCTCTGACAAGGTTTTAAAATAGTGCAAATCCTGTAAAAAAACAAGTTGGCCTTTCTCTATAATTATACTTGCATGCACCTCTGTGTAAGCCTCTGACATCTGACCCAGCAATCTCACACCTCGCTATTTGGTCTAAAGAAACTCTTGCATTTGTTGGAATTCTTTTCCAATTTTCTCCACCAGATTTCCAATTTAATAGAATTCAGGAGGTCGCCAGAAATACTTCTTTCTGAAGTTCCCTCATAGTATTTTCTGGAAGACAGGTTGTGGTTTGCTTCCCTAGAAGGGCAGGAAGATGGCTACTAGCTTTCTTATTCCCTGATGTTCTGTTTGGACATTTCGCTTACTCTGCAGCAGAGAAGCTTCTGGGCCCTTATATCATGAGACATTCTCTAATTCTAGTATTCTGCTGGCTTTCTAAGCTCTGCTCCTATTCCTTTAAAAATGTCTCCTTTTAACTTTGCACATAAGACAGCCTGCCTGCAGCATCAAAAACAGCATGTTCTGTGGGGGAAGGGTGATTTCTAAAAAAATGCTTGGCAGAGAATGTTTAATAATTCCAAGCAATATGCTCATTAATGAAACCACTCTATAGAATATTTGAAAAGTAACTTTTGTGTGGGAAGTTTTGAGCATTTTCCAGTAACCCTATGGTCTTTTATTCTGTTAGTATGAGTTAAATGACAAAATTAAAATGAAGAATGAAAGGGATGTGCTTTTACACATAACACAATGGGAAATAAATGTCACATTTACTGGATTTTATTTTTAATCTACATCAGAAAAGATGTGGTGACAGTAGAGTAGAATGAAAGAGCACATAGTTTGGGATCAGAAGATCAGCTTTCAGTTTCTGCTTTTATGATTAGTGTATTTCTGAGCCAAAGTCATAAAACAATATTAAAAGAAACAGTCACAAGTGGTGTACATATAAACCAAAGATACTTGAAGATTAGAAGTACTGTATAGTTACATAAAGAATTATTGACCAAGTGAGAACACGATTTATACTATGAAGGGGTGTTTTCTCTGGATTCAACATTTCATATCTTTTGTTTTCCCTGGTATAGACTAGTAGTAAGACAGTTTTAATATATGTATTTTATATCATGAAAACTTGAAAGTTTGAATAAGTGGGTATAGCATAGAATTGATTTAATTATGGCATGTGATGTACATAATTTAGAAGTTCAACCCTTTTTACCTACTTTGAAATATAAAGAATACATGATGGAATGATGGATGATGGAGGGAAAGAGACGTGTGATAAAGTAAGCATGCTAGCATCTCAGTAGAGGCTGAAATACACTTCAACTTTTATGTAGACTTGAAAATTTTATAATAAAATGATGGGCAGAATGGAATAATTGAGACTTATGAGGGTTGAAATTGCCTTTTTTCTGACTGAGATCCTAAAGGATGACTTGTCAGGAGAGAATGGCTGGAAGGGCAGGCTGCTGACATGGGGTGATCTTCCTTTCAGGGAGCAGGAAAAAATAATAAAAATTATGCATGTCTCTTACATTTCTGATTGCCTAGAAAAGATCACAGATATTTTAAACTCTCCTTTGATGTGTACTGTGTATAGAAAATTTGAACAGTTTAAGTGTTTAAGGGAGCCTTATGAATTTAAAGAAATATAGAGGAATTCTTTGACATAGAACTTTTGACTTAATTGAAGGCTTTGCAGTCATCAATTAACCCATATTCCATTTTTTCAAAAATTATTTGCCTATTTAAAAGATGCACACATTTTATGTTGTCATTTATTGCCTTTTAAATCATTCTTGCAAATCACAGCTGGGCATTTTGCCTGTAACATATAATTACTAGGAGGCTCACTTACATTTTCTCTAAAACCATAAGTACAGTTACATATCTTGAAAGTAAAAAAAAGAAAAGGAAAGAAAAAGGGAAATAATATTAATAAGCAGGAAAGGAGGAGAGAAGGAAGGAAAAAGGAAACAGGGAGGAATGGGAGGAGAGGGAGGGAGAGAAGGAGGGAAGAAAGAAAGAAGAAATAAGTTAGATTCTCCTTAGAATGAATTGAAGTGACAAACATCCATAATGTTTAGATGGTAGACCAATTTAATGATTTAATTTGGGTAAATAGTATTTAATTTAAGATTCTAATTTATTATTGAGGATCTTTATTCTGTCTTAGCTTTTTGTTTTACCACACATTTCCCCTTAAAAATTTTAAAACATTGATTTTTAGATACCAGGCAAAACAAGTGTTCTACAGTGCTGGGTGAAGGGACCTGGGTCCTAGGTAATTCTCGTCTATTTCAGGCTGTTCTTGAACACGGACTCATGACATGTGATCTCTCTTTTTGTTGCCGTGTGTCCTGACTACTGAAGTATCCATGACTATTGTGACTATTCTCTTGGCAAATTCTGGGCTTGGCTCTTTGCCCTGCCCTTCCAACCCAAGCTTGGTAAGTTTGACTAGGCCCAAAGCCATCACAAAAGTACAGATTCTCTGAAACACATAAGGCATGCGCTTCATCCTGTCCCCTGGTTTCAGCACTCAACCTTGTCATTTTTGTAATAAAATCCCCTCATTTATCACCAAGGCAACATTCTTGAAGGTACATAGGTTTTCAATTCTCAGTTGCCTTTTACATGTAAGATGGTATCATTCCTAAGACACACAGGACCCAAGAGCCTGACAAATACACCTCATTTTTTATGAAATATTCTGTGATGGCTCCTTTTTTTTTTTTTTTTAGCTATTCAAAACTTTCTACTCCCTCACAAGCAAGGAACATTTTCTTTTGTTTTTAATCCCAATCTACCGACCTTCTCAGTAGAGTGATGAAGAATCAAGATTTGGTTTTGTTTTTCTAGAATAGAAAGACTACAAATCATTAAAAAAAAAAAAAAATTGAAGGAAATATATCCAGAAATGTCACAGAAATATTAATACTAATGCTAAATTATTTATACTATATGCAGTGATTTATAAAAATGAAAGCAAACAATTTGTAGATGTCCTTTTACAAGACTATTATGTTCCAATCTCATGTATTTTCTTCATATTTACATAAAATGAGTATAGAATACAAAACATATCAATATAAATTTTCAATAATATAAGTATTAATTTAAAATTCAATAACTCAATATACTATTCATATGGTGCTAACAAAATCCAATGTAAAACCTATGAATTCTAGTATATGCTTCTGGCCATTGCTTTCTTACCAATGAATATGCTGTACTTTCTATTTAAATATCAACTTACTAAAGTTGCTTAAATGCCTGCTCTATTAGAAAGTCCCTTCCTAGTGATAAGGGAAATGGGCACATAACTTATGCAAAAGACATGTACTAAAATTTTCATATCATCTTTATTACTGATGACCAAAACTAGAAATAATTCAAATGTAGATGAGTGATTAAAAAAAATGTGGTATAACCCACCTGGCATGGCTCAGCGGTTGAGCATCAACCTAGGATCCAGGAGATCTCGGTACGATTCCTGGTCAGGGCACATACCCAGGTTGTGGGCTCAGCTAGATCCCTGGTAGGGGGCATGTAAGAGGCAGCTGATCAATTGCTCATCATTGATGTTTCTATCTCTCTCTCTCTTCCTCTCTCTGAAATCAATGAAGATATTTAAAAAATACATATTTCTTTTAAAAAAGGTAGTATATGCCATATTGATGAATCTCGGATATAATATTTAGAGAAAGAAAAAAGCATGTGCAGTGAGATTCCATTTATATGAAGTTCAAAAACAAATAAAGCTAATTTATCGTCATAGGAAATAGAATATGTGTTTTTTCTGATGGGCTAAGGAAGGGCACTAACGAGCCTTTTCTGGGTGCTGGACATGTTCCATATCTTGATAGGTAGTAGTTACATAACTATAGACATATGAAGATCCATCAAAGCAAATTCTTACAGATTAATGAATTTTGTATTTGCACACTTTACTATTAATGTTTATAGCCTTTCTCTCTAAAAAAGAAAAATATATTATCAGTAAGCTTTAAACTGGTGCATTTTCCTGGAGTAAAGGTAAATTACAAGAGATGTGATAAAATATTAACCATTTTCCCTAAATGGATAATCAGCATTTATAGCACAATCATATTAGTATTTGAATTTATTACTGCCTTCCTTTCTCTTCAGAGGTTATTTATGCCAAGAGGACTGACATGTAAGTCTTAATAACTCAGAGTGTTTAGAAATATTGTTAATAGCAGATCATATGGCAATTTCAGGGTCTTTGGGGATAGTGGACCTATATTCACAAACATTGCTCTTTTCATGTTCCAGCTGTGTGAGCCTGAGCATATCTTTTAACCTTACTGAGTGTCATTTAATTTTTTTAGCTGTAAAATTGAATACATATACTATTTAATGCACAGGATTTGAGTTAAAAAGAATAATAGATTAAATGACACCTAATAGGCCAAATGATAAAATGCATCACTTAAGGTGAAATCAGTCCTGTATTCTTTGTTAAATATAACTCTTGCATATTTTCAAACAGAAGTGAAGTGGTGAGGATAAGAGTGGAGGTGGGACTGAGGCTGGATGGAAAGATAAGACCAAGTCTCTACTGTTTGCTTATTCACAATTTACCACAGTGAATCTAGGACCCACGTGTCTATAACTAAAGATGCAGTGAAATAATGCAAGAGCATCTCTTCTTTGCAGCTCAGGGAAAGACCATCTGAGGAACAGATACAGTTGAGGTAGTTTTTAAAATTTAACGGATGTTTACACAGGTACATTATGTAAATTGTACATATGTAAGAATGCACAGCATCTCTGAGAAACACACGGTTAGTTCAAATTTGTCATACATGAGTGGTAAATTTATCACAATACCACAAAAAATAAAATAAATTTAAAAAAATAAATTTATCACAATACCTCCATGGGTGGTATACCCATTAATGTATGTAATGGATAGCGAAGTGGAATGTATATAGGTGACAGGAATATTACAAAACAACAGGGACTTCATGTTATGTCATTGGAAATAATAGGCCCATGCATAGTTTGTAAATGAAGTAACAAGTATCATTATCATTTTCCCTCCTTGGCTATTGAATTTACACTGAGGACATTACAAATGCAGTAAAGCAATAACAGCGGTAACAATGGTGCCTGTAGAAGAATGAAAACAATCCCTTTTTAAATTTATAAGAATATAAACAATGCCTCTCACAGAGAGGCAAGAAACACCTGCTTTTCTTCTAAAATACATTTCTTCATTTTTATAACCCCGTCAATGAACATTCTCTGGAGAGGATCTGGTGAGACGTGTTGGCTGCTGCTATAAGCTGAATGCACTTTGTATTTCACCAAAACTCATCTTTTGAAACCTAACCCCCAGTGTGATGGTATTTGGAGGTGGAGACTTCAGGATGATTCGGTCCTGAGGGTAGAGCCCTCATAAATAGGATCAGTGCCCTTACGAAAAAGACCACAGAAAATTCCCTGGGCCCCTGTCCTTGTCACACATACCTGAGGACACAACAGATGACCATCAGTGTCTCAGGAAGTGAACCTTCTCCAGACGCCCAGTCTGCTGAAGCCTTGATCTTGGGCTTCCCAGCCTCCAGAACTGGGAGAAATAAATGTTTGCTGTTTGAGCCACTCAGTCTATGGTCTTTTTGTTATAGCGGCCTGAATAATCTGACAGCTGCTAAAACTGCCTGGACTTCCCTGTAGACCCTGTTGTATATATTCGCAAACTACCAGACGGATCCTATTGATTATGGGGCCAAAGGACTCAAGATTCATATACAGGGTGGAGCAAAAGTAGATTCACAGTTGTGAGTATGCGAAACAGGGTTTTTTCTTGTATTATTATTTATTAATTATTGCATTATTTTCTATACTAAAAACTGTAAACCTACTTTTGCTCCACCCTATATTGAGACAGTACTCTGCTTTCCTTTGGAGCCCCTATGATCATTTTAACAGCATTTCATCTTAGCAGCTGAGAGACATCTCTCCCCTCTCTGACCTGCCTTTTTCATTCTTGCCTTAGTCTCTACCCTGCTATCATTCTCCCTCCTCTTCAGCCTCAAACCTTCCACCTACTCTCCACGCAAACACATGCACACACATTTTGGCAAGAAAAACTGTCATTTGCTATTTGCCCAACATATATAAAAATAGAGTTTAGCATTGAAAGATAAACTTTTTCTTTAAAGTCAACATTTTGCGTGCTGTTTTGCTTGTTTTTCTTTAAGCTGTCATTGCTTTCCTCCAAGTTAGAAATATTCTATTAAAATAGTAGCTTATTGAAGAAATGCTATAAACACTCAGCAGCTCAGCATTAGAAGTATGAAGAGTGGTGCTGCAAGTCAACTGCTTTTGTACGATTTTTGAGGAGCATTTCTCAGTCTGATCTAAAAGCAATTACAGCAACTCATTGTCCTCCTTACAAGGACTGAAAAGATATTGCAAATCACCTTGAAAGTGAATGACTTGAAATGCCTCATTAACAGAGAGGCGGGTTAATACTAAGAAAAAAGGCGCGAATATTTGAGGATGACAACATTCTTGTTAATTCTGTATGTTGCCTTAATCTAGGTTATAATACCTTCATGGGTGGATCTAAGTTTTGTGAGCCTTGCAGCTTATAAAAATTGTGGGGGCCTCTACCTGAAGACAGAATATAAATTCAAAAGTAGGTGCATGACTTTGGAAGGGTCAGTACAAGCAAGAGATCTTGAAGATTAATTTTTGTTCGATTCAGAGCCAGTTTATTCCTGAAGCGGGGCAACTCATTTCTGACCACACACACAATTGTGCTAAGGTGTTCTTAGATTTCCTCTGATCAAAACATTTTGAGGAAGCCTATAAACTAATAATACACAACAGATTTCTTTAATATAGGTCTTTTAATTCCTAAGAATTTGAATCTAATATTTCTAAGATAAAATGGTGTTTACACATATCAGTGTCTTTACCCTTAGCTTGTTTTTATCTTAAGAAATGTCTCCTGTACATATTTCAATAAACACAGAGTATATTTGCTTTCAGATAACTTTTTATTTATTATTCTTAGTTTCTTAGTTGCATATGAACTCTACTTATCATTTTTATTGAAAACTGTCTTACATTTTGCTGCTCTCTTTTAACACGCAGCACATTCAATTTATTTGTCCAATTTCAAGACATATGACCTTTTGACCTTATATAAAAACAAGATTCCTAGAGTGATTATTTGGCTTCAGTCCACGAAACAGTATGGGAGGGGAAAAAAAATATTCACTTCTAGTTGGTTTTAAGATTTTGTTTGCTTGGTCGTCCATTGTATCTATGCTCAAAAATGTCTTCATTCTTTGCCTGAACATTACATCAAATCAACGTCATGGAAAAAGCTTTTTCTGAATTGCAGTTGAACTGAGTTTCTCCTCTTGTCTGTATTGCAACACTTCATTCAAATTTCTAGGAAGAGATTTTAATTAGCTTCGTTAGGTTTTTAGCTTTTTATTGACAAGCAGTCCTTTTTTTTTTTTTTCTCTCAGTTATCCCAAGTTATTCAAATAGTTAAAAAGTTCTCATAGCTGGAAACACAGGTAGTCACTCAATTATAAGCTACCAAGAAACTCTGATGAGCCCATTATCATGAATACTATGAAATTCCCACTGAAATGACAATAACAATTGCAACAAAAGTAATCAACAGAGTTCATAAAAATAATTATCTTGAGACCATGACTTGAAGATCTCCAGATGATTTCTGTTATTTTTGATTTACATATATTTACAAATACATGAAAGTAGAGGCACAAAAATCTTAGTAAGAACTGAGACCATATATATATCAAATCTCCTGACAGTATAACATATTTTAGCAAAGTGGGCCCTATTTACTTTTAATAATGCAAAAGTAACATATTTTTAAGATGGATATGGTATTTTGCGTTAAAAAAAAATTGTGAACAGTATCATTACCTGTACAAAAGCAACATTTAATGAAGGTTAAACAGCTTTCTTTGGTAAATGGCAAATTACACTGATCTCAGTCAATTTAATTTAATGCAATTAAATGAATATAATTAAGCATTATTTATTTCACTGAATTAGATGATGGAGAGCCTGTATAATGCAAATTCTCTATCATCAAGGAGATTGCTATATTTTGAGGATATAACATGTAAATGAAAACTAAAACATAATTTTGAAGGATATTTTATAGAGGCTTAAAAAGTATACTTTTTTTTTAATCCTCACCTGAGGATATTTTTGCTTTTCAGAGAGAGAGAGACAGAGAGAGAGACAGAGAGGGAGAGAGAGAGACATCGATGTGAGAGAGACACATCGATTGGTTGCCTCTCACATGAGCCCCGACTGGGATCAGGGATCAAGCCTGCAACCAAGGTAGGTGTCCTTGGCCAGAACTAAACCCAGGACCCTTCAATCCACCGGCCAATACTCTAACCACTGAGCAAAACTGGCTAGGGCAAAAAATATATTTTTTGAACCATTTGTTACACAATGTGTTAGACCACTGAAAATGAGTGACTGCTCAAAGACATCAAAGTGACAAAATTTCTAAATATCTGTCATAAAGCACTGAAGTCGTATCTGGATTCATGCACATAGCTCACAAATTTTATTTTATATCATATTATTTTAATTGAGATAAAATTGACATATAACATTGTGTTAGTTTAAAATATACATTTTGATTTGATAGATTTATATATTGCAATATGATTTCCACTGTAGTGCTAACACTTGCATCAGGTGGCATAATTATTTAATTTTTGTGATGAGAATATTTAAGATCAAGTCTCAGCAACTTTAAAGTATATGACACACAATGGTGTGCATTAGACCCCTGAACTTATTCATCCTCTCACTACAAGCTTGTACCCGCATCTCCCCAACTCATCCATCCCCAAGGCCCTGGTAACCACCATTCTATTCTGTTTCTACTAGAACAGAATTTTAGATTCCACACACAAATGATACCAAAAAGAAGGCATCATTATTCCATAACTGAATTTTATTATTATATGATAATTTTACAGTATAAAAAAACAGATTTAAGACCATTTTTATTATTTGAACTTTTATTTACTGTGAATCTTGATAATTTTTCTTGTTGTTTTTTTTGAAATGGATGATTTCTCAAAACAAAAATAAGGTTTGGGATATTGAACAAAGTATAAATGGGTCATATTACACAAGATTAGAAGCTAGAAAACAGTCCAGTTTAATGTCAAACTTCCCAAACCTCACTCATCAAAGATATCAAATTAATGCTTAGTTTGTGTATGAATAAAAATTAGACTTAATTGTTTACTTTTGGCTCTGATAGAGTTTCAATAGATCATCTAAAGATAAGAAAATTGCTTCATGAGATAGTAAATGTGCATGCCAAAATCTGCTTGAATCAGAGTTATACGCATATGCCCTTTAGATACCCTGAAAAATAATATTAACTCAAACCACTCGTCTCATGCTTTGTTCTTTAATTTTAACTTTAAATTTTGTACTAGTATTATTATCGTTAGTGAAATAAAAAGGTATCAAATTCAACCATACGTCTTGAAAAAAGTACTGTATCACTGACAGTCTTTGATAACTCACTCTGAAGAATTTTTTTCTTTGAGTTTATAAATGTGCATATAAAACATGGCTTTTGATCAATTTAAACTATTACTAACTTATTCTTGACCCTAGTTATGTGTATAAAAAGACAGACAGAAGTTTGATTAAAGAGAGAAATACCTTTTGCAGCTGAGCCAAATTCACAGGGTAGTCCTTATTCCTGTTTTATCAATCTAGGGAAGCCAAGCCAATGGAGTCATATTCTATCATCTAGTACAGTGATTGCAATAAGGCTAGAAGCCTCACCCATGATTCAATAATGTTTCTTAGGGGAACTTTATTATCCACTGACCCTGCGAGGAATGGCACAGAATGCAGAGCAATAATCCCAGCAGGCTGTGCCACAGTTTCTGAAAACAATCTGTTAGCTCAGAGAAAAATATATGCCTCCGGGCTGAACTCAAAAAATATGTGTACATTTTTGCTCTTCTCTCCACATTCACCATTTCACAAATTTAGGTCAAATTCCAGTGTAAGACATATTAAGCAGGTTTCAATATGTTGTGGGTTTTTTGTTTGTCCATTTTTTAAATCCTACAGGCAATGTAAAATTAATAATTACATTCTACTTTGTCTTTTTCTAAAGAAAACTATTTTTTTTTCACAAATATTATACAGCTAAAGATACCAAAATACACAAAGCAAAATATGAACTAGTTTTGTTTCATTAAAATAATTAGTTTATTAGCTTTCTTTTTTCCTTTCTTTTTTATTTTATTAATACTCACTGGAAGTTATTTTTCCATTACTTTTCAGAGAGAGTGGAAGGGAGAGAGAGAAACATTGATGAGAGAGGAACACATCAATTGGTTGCCTCCCTCCCACACCCTGACTGGGGGTGGGGATCCAGCCTGCAACAGAGGTATGTGCCCTTGGCTAGAATTGAACCTGGGACTCTTCAGCCCACAGGCTGAAGTTCTAACCACTGAGCCAAACCAACTAGGGCTATTAGCTTTCTTTTGGAAATGTTTTTTATATCACACATGATCATTGTAGATAAGATGGGAACAGAAAAGCCTAATATTAAGGATCTGGGGAATCTGAATATTGGATCCTTAGGCAATAGCATTGATCAAATTCTTACTTTTTTCTAATGAGGTAGAAGAAATGGGTGTTATTAATAATACTGCCCAATGAGGAAGCTAATTCAAGAAAAAATATTAATATTAAAAAATTGGTTTTCTTCTCTTTAGCACGCTCTCTCTCTTTTCTTTTCTTTTTTTTCGGTGTTTTTTTAAATTCCTATCTGTTACTCAAGCTTTACCCAAATTTTTTTAAGAGAAACAAATATATATAAATTCATCCTAATAAATTTATTAGAGAAACAAATATATATATAAATAAATTCATCCTAATGATCTAGTGAAGAGAGGTATTAGTTCTCATAAGAGTGCTTTATTTTAATGTAATAAAGAGGACAATATTTAACAGAATGACAACATAAAATATGGAATCCCGGTTTTATCAACAGAGATAGATTTGGATGGCAGATTTTTAGGCTCATGTCAAGTCTCCCCAGGAAGCCTCTTGTATGTATTGCCTCAGCTTAGAAGTATCTGATAACTCAGTGAAGAAATGTGGCATGAGCCCCAGCCAGGTTGGCTCAGTGGTTAGTGTGTTGGCTCCAGGCTCGAGATTTGAGAACTGTAGAGTTGGGGGTTCGATTCTGGCCAAGGATGCATACCTTGGTTGCATCCTGTGTGGGTCTCTCTCTCTCTCCTGTCCACTCTTTCTGAAAAGCTTTGGAAAAAGTATCCTCGGGTAAGGATTAAAAAAAAAAAAAAATCACAGTCAGTGCATTGTGATTTTTGATAACAGAATAACTATAAGGTAGCCAAGACTAAAAAATCACTTGAAGTAATTTTGCATTAGTGCATGGCTTAGAAACATTTCCTGCAAGTTGTTTCCTGCAAGAAACAAACCTGCAAGTTGCACTTCTCCCATGTTACCTTCGTCATTATTTTCATCTGAACATTTATTTATAATGAAGTCAACCCAGCACTGGTAAACTAAATGTTAGGTGGCCCCTTTATTTAGCAGGAGCAATTTCATACACAATTGTGACAATGAAAGACTTGCTTCAATGCCCTTCTGCATTTACAATCATATTTGGTAGCCGCTCTTCACCCTACACTGCTGTAACCCACCTTGCCACCCAAAAGGAACAGTCAGATAATAAAGATTTCATAAATTAATTCAAACGGAGGCGTCACTGTTTCAAAATAGTTAATTATTACTTTTGAAAACTGGTTCATACTTCAATCATGTCATTGCATGGGTTTGTTTTGTTTTTTGTGTGTTTTTTTGGAAGTATATTTAAGCAAGAAGAGCTTCTTTATATCCCTTGTATCCGTGTTTTCTCACTCTGGTGTACATTAGGGTTATATCATTCAGAAGGGTTATAAAATACTGACCATGAGGCTCCTCCGGGGACTGATTTGCTACACCTGGAGTAGGGTTTAGGCCTCTCTGTTCATGAAGCACAACCAGAACTGGAGACGGCTGATTAAGTCACACCTTTGAACAGCAGCAGCTTATTCTGTATAAATTTAAGATTTATATGGGTGATATAAACTGGGTGATTGTATTCATTTACCACAATGGGTTTTGACATGCTTTATTGCATATTTTGGTAAATTCAGGAGATTATGCAAGTTGAGTTAATAATAGGTAAGATGGGTCAGTAAAAGATTAGCTCACATCTATGATGCTACATGTCTGGCTGGTGATTCAACCTCCTATCAAAGTCCAAGGATTCTCTCTAAAAGAGATACTGTGACTATATTATTGCAGAAAAATTAGATACCTCTAAACAGCTTAATATATGCTTTTTTTTTTAAAGTAACTTTTTAACATGAAAATATTAGATTCTCAGATGTGGTTTTAGTGAGAAAACACAGTGGTAAAAATATCTATAAATTGAAAAATCTTTTAAATTGTGCTTTTATTGTATTCATTAGACATACATTTTCCAATAATGCTTTGTATTTGTGCATTTTTCAACTCATTTACAGAAAAGTTCCATATGTATGCACCAGAGATTAATAGGCAGTTAAAACATGTCCTACTCTCCACCCTAATTCAAGGTCTTGTGGAAATTACGGTTAATCAGACCACAGCAAGTTTTATATAGATGCGTTTATTCTAATCAATGTGCATGAAAAAAGAGAAAAGTCACACTCCAAGTAGCAGATGGCTCTTGGGTTGTAGGCAACTGCAATAGTGTACGAAATGTTTTATTTAACATTCAGTGTACCTGCTCCAACAAAATCCAACCGGTTCTTTGTTTTAATCATGCTTCACAGTTGAGTATCTTTGTATTATTCTTTAAGGGCTCAGTTTGCTCTCACTGCTCATCTGTATCATGCTCAGCTGTTTTTTGTAACTAGAAAAAAATTTCAAAACAGGTGTCTAAACACGTTGCTATTTTCCATTTGGCTCGCAAAAGGAGAACCATGCAAGCAGCCGTTTCCCTCAGCGTTGGCCCTGCGCTGGTGAGAAAGTGCCATAAGAGAGGCAATCGCTCAGAGAGATGGTGACATTTGTCCCTTCCCTGGGAAAGCCACAGGGCGCCTGAAGGATGATTGGTCTGTGAGACTAGCCTTGTGGGGAGGGAGTACCAGGCTCCAGCTGTGATGCCAATAAGGAATAAAGATCAGGTGGTATGCATATATGAATATATATGTAATATTAAAATGTGTGTGTTTAGACAACCCCAATTTCAGGGGTTCCCTTCTTTATATCAGTTAACAAAGAAGTACCCACACTCTTGGGCTACCCTGTGTCCACCCCACCCATCTCTAGGAGTCTTCAAACTCCTGTAGGTCTGGTCGATGATCTTTCTTCACTCCTGCTCCACATTTAGTCCTTGCCAGTTTTCAAGAACTGTTCTTGTCAAGTGCATCTATATCTCCATGTTTTTGTTTGGTTGGTTTGGGATTTTTTTGTTTGTTTGTTTCTTTTGTTTTGTTAATCCTCACTTGAGGATATTTTTTCCATTGGATTTTTTTTTTTTAGAGAGTGGAAGAAAGAGAGAGCGAGAGTGAGAGTGAGAGATCCATTGGTTGCCTCCCACACACATCCTACCAGGGCCTGGGTCGCTTGCAACACAGGTACCTGCCCTTGACCTGGAATCAAACTGGCAACCTTTGGTCCAAGGGCTGACGCTCTAACCACTGAGCCCACTGGCCAGAGCTGTCTCCATGTTTTTAAATCTGTTATTCTTTATGGTTCTGATGAGTCTTCATCTTTGCTGACTTCAATGCAGCACTTGACCCAGTGGATGATTCCCTCCCTTTGCTACACTTTCTTCACATCGCATCCAGGATGGTAGTATTGGTTTTCCTGCTACAGACCGGTTAGTCTTTAGCACTTTCTCCTGGTGATCTTTTCCCTTCTTTATGACATCTGATGGCATTCGATGGGACCTTAGAGTTATCTGTAGAGTGATCCTTAGCTTCTTTCTCAAACCCTACATTTAATTCATCAGGAAATCCTGTTGGCTCCACCTTCAAATGTCTCCTGAATATGCACTTCAGTGTCACATCATTGCTATCAACCTCTTCTACCTGAATTAATGCAATAAACACATAAAACAGTCAACTTGCTTCGACTTTGTCTCTTGTATCAGTTATGAATTGATTTAATAGAGAAACAGGGAAATCTGTGCTTATAAAGCCTCAGAGGAGAAAGGTCTATGGGATGGACTTAATTTTCGATTTTACTGTCATAGAAAGTCAGAATTGCTGCTGCCAAAAGTCACAAGACTGGAGGAAACAACAGATAACATTAAAACTTCTTTGCAACCCTAAGGTGGGTAAAATAGCAGGGAATCTGAAGAATGTTACCCTCTGCATCTGGGAAAACCTTGTGTCTGCTCACAATTATAAACAGAGAAAGAAAAAAAGTAAAAGCTCTCTCTTGCACATTCTGACCATAAATTATAAGGTCACTCTACTTATACAGTAAATTTCTACATATTGTAACTTATTTTCTCTATTAGCTTTTATTATACAGTTCAAATATTTAATAGGAGAGACTATTATTTTAAAATGTTAGAAATTGCTTTTGCTGTTACATATAAAATGTCTGGTATATGAAAAGAGTTGGATAATCGTAAAATTTCATCATGGCTAAACAATAATTCTACCAGAATAGTACAGTCAAAAAGGAAGTTATCTTCACTCTGATAACCTAACCAGTAATGACAAATATTTACTTTTTTGACATTACAAGGTAACATGGATTGTTAGAGCTACTTAAATTTAGAAAGAGCATATTTAGCTTAAATATCCTTATAATTAAGTGGTGTTTGTTTTTGTGGCAACTACAAATACTTGAATTGTCTGAAATATGCTGAGTTCTCCATTTTATTGAGTTTTAGAAAGTAAAAAATGAATGTTAATTATAATAAATCAAACTCTCTATGGAGTTTATAAACAAGAAATTGATAATATATGAAATGCTTTCCTCATTTATATTTTAACTCCCTGCAATTAAAAGTATTCATAGTTTAGTATGCTTTTATATATATAATTGTTCATCTTTAAAACTTTGAAATACATAAATATATACATACTACACTTTCTTGAAAAATAAAATTCCAAATTCTATTAAATACACTACTATAAAAATTGATTTTCAAAATTTAACAACAAATCAAAGATATATCTCTCATACATACATAGTGGTCAAACCCACTTTTTAAAATTTTCTGTACTGTTTTCTATTATGAGTACATCATATATTATTTAATTATTCCTCTATTACAGAACATTCAGGTTTTTTCAGATTCCACTTTTGAAAAATTCTCTGACAAACATATATAAATAAATAAATAGTCAGGTAGGTAGATACATAGATTAAATAAGATAAATGTTGATACAGATATTTTCTTAACTCCTTAGCTATGATAGCATATATATATTTGAACTTATGTGAAATAGTTAATAGATTTTAATGTTCCTGTCTCCACTGTAATCATTTGAGTATAATTAATATTTTTCCCAGTCTGTCATATGATAATTGAATTGTTTACTATGAGACCATCAACACTTTTACTCAAACTTTATTTCTAATAAACAAAATACATTAATGAAATTATCTTCATATAAAAGAAAAATACGCAAAGAAAGTTAGCCTATCACCCCCCTCCCTGAAAATGTTGGGCATGTAATAAAAAGAAATGCCTAGTTTCCAGTACAGACATGAGCACGTGTAACCAAAATATAAGTGGTGTCCTTAAGTAACGTAGTTTTCAAAAAAGCACAAATCAGCAAAGAAAATTTAGATGAAACTCATTTTAATCTCGAAAGCATTCCTTGAGGACATAGAAATCAGGGTGAAAACAATTTTAGTTTATAAAAAGGGTCCTTAAAACTTTTTTCAAAATTCGACCCATTGTTAATTTTCTCTCCGTGGTGAAATTCCCCCCTCAGGTTCCGATGGCAAGGTACAACTATCTGCCCTCCACTTCATAGGGCCTTTCCCCCTTTTCATTCCACATTATTTTACTCAAGCATCCCTAAGTAATTTCTACCCTGCTCTGAAGCAAATTCTCCTATTTGTTTCTTTGCATTATTTCTTTTATTCAGCTGCACAAAATACCTATGAACAAGCTGAGGAGAAAAGTGGATGCTGAGAACACTCACAGGCTGAGAAGGTGTGCCCTGGCCGTACTGATCAGCAGGAGACACACATTTAGTAGCTTACCTCCTCTGTTTCCCCCGGTGCTCAGCTTTACTAGGAGGCTGAGAGCCTCAGGAGTGATTCAGCTCTTCTCTTCTATTCAAATAATTTGTAGGCAGTAACATTTTAGCTGCATAAAAACATTGAATCGTCTTATAAATAAAAAAATACCATGATATCCATGTTTCTATTATCTAATACTAGTAATACAATATAGTATAAGATATGGCAGACTGTTTATCATATATTTAGGAATGGGGTGATTAACACAATTAATTAGTATTCTATTTATGTTTCTACTGGGAAATAGGAAAAAATTTAAAAATAAATCTTATTTACTTATGAATAGAGATATAAAAATGTTTCCTTAGACAGAAGGCCCTTTTTTTTAATGTTTTTTTTTTTTTTTTCTGGCTTAATTGCTTCATCATTTTCACCCAGCCCTGAAAACTCCCTCCCCTCTAAGAGCTTCAGTCCGTTCTCTATTTATGAGTCTGTTTCTATTTTGTTTGTTGGTTTATGTTGTTCATTAAATTCTTCATTTGAGTAAAATCATATGGTGCTTGTCTTTCTCGGACTGGCTTATTTCACTTAGTATAATACTCCCCAGGCCCATCCATACCAAAGGGTATGATTTCCCTCTTTTTATGGCCAAGTAGTATTCCATTGTGTGAATGTCCCACAGCTTTTTTATCCACTTGTCTACTGATGGCACTTGGGCTGCTTCCAGATCTTGGCTATTATAAATAACGCTGCAATGAACATAGGGTGCATATATTCCTTGAAATTAGTGTTTCAGGTTTCTTTGGATATAGTCCCAGAAATGGAGTTGCTGGGTCATTAGGCAATTCCATTTCTATAACATTTTGAGGTATCTCCACACTGCTTTCCACAGTGGCTGCACCAGTCTGCATTCCTATCAACAGTGCACAGGGGTTCCCTTTTCTCAGCAGCTTCACCAGCACTCCTTGTTTGTTTATTTATTGAGGAGCCATTCTGGCAAATGTTAGGTGATATCTCATTGTGGTTTTAATTTGCATTTCTTTAATGATTAGTGCCACTGAGCATCCTTTCATGTGTTTATTGGACTTCTGTATGTCCTCTTTGGAGAAATGTCTATTCAGGTCCTTTGCCCATTTTTTAATTGGATTGTTAAGTTTTATAAGTTCTTTATAAATATGGGATATTAACTCCTTATCAGATGTTTCATTGATGAACATGTTCTCCCATTCAGTGGGTTTTCCTTTCACTGTTTTGGTTTCCTTTGCTGTACAGAAATATTTTTAGTTTGATGTAGTCCCATTAGTTTATTTTTTCATTTCCCTTGCCTGAGGCAATATATCAGAAAAAATTGCTATGAGAAATGTCTGAGATTTTACTGCCTGTTTTCTTTTTTTTTCTTTTTTTATTGAATTTATTGGGGTTACATTGGTTAATGGATGAATCTGGAGAGCATTATGCTAACTGAAATAAACCAGTCAAAGAAAGACAAGTACCATATGATTTCGCTAATATGTGGAATCTAATGAACAAATAAACTAATAATCAAACAGAGACAGATTCAGATAGAGAACAGATTGACAGCTGTCGAAAGGGTGGGGGCTTGCTTGGCTGGGTGAAAAAGGTGAAGGGATTTAGCAAAAAAACCCAAAACTCATAGACACAGACGGGAGTTTAGGGATTACCAGAGGGAAGTGGGGATAGGAAAGGTAAAGAGAGTAGAAGGGGGATAAATGGTGATGGAAGGAGACTTGAGTTGGAGTGGCGAACACACAATATACAGATGATGTAGTATAGAATTGTACAGGTGAAATATATATAATTTTAACTGAAGGCCTTTTAACAGGGTTAAATATTTTCTCTCATATGTAGACAGACAATGATGACTAATCAATCTGGTGTCATCTATTCTAATAAACAGACTAATTATTGACAGTAGTTTGAAACTAAGTGATAATAGTAGATTAATAAACTGACAGTTTAAAAATAACTACTACAAACATATCTTATACAACCACAATGTAGTTTTTGTCATTATTTGATATAAAAGTTCTACTTGATAATTATCTTAACTTATTCTACATTTCATGTATGCTACTAATTCTCTGTAAAAAACATCAAACACTTAAAAAATATGAGTGGTGGGTCAATTACAATCTGAAATTTGTGTTTTTGTGTGTTTTTTTTAATTCTTAGACAACTTGATCTAACAGAACTGATATTATTCTCTAGAGTGTATATTCAAGATAATTACATTATAAGATAAAAACAGATATTTTTATGTCATTAATTCTTAAGGAATTTAATTGGTAAATTAATTAATAAATTAATTAATATTGATTTTGGAACTTGCTTGATTAATGAGACAGTCTTACAGAAGTATGAACACTGGGTGAAATAAAAGGTCATTTACTAAGTCAGAATTGATGAAGATGATTCTTCCTTAGAAATGCAGTAACTTTATTCTTTTAAGTAATTCACTTTATTCTAAGTGGAAATCTGTTTTTCATGAGGAAATTATTGAAGGAGAAAAAGTAGCAGGAGGCAAGTATAGTAAACTGGAGGAAAGTTATCAAGACCTGTTTGTTCCTATCGTTTTTGGTGTCCTCCTGTGTTCAGAGATGAGGAGGGCACCTCTCACATGAGGGTCTTATGACCTGTTTCAGGAGACAGGGGCAGAGGGGAAGGTTAGAGTAATCTTCATGCTTCTGCTATTTTCCAGAACTCGAGCTTAAAATATCCAATATGCCAAGGGGCCATATTTTGGGGTAGTGTATCCAGAATCCCATTGCTAGGTAATGATATGATTCCCACAATGTAACCTAATTTATCCTATAACATTTGGTTATTTTCCATGAGAGATTCCACCATATGCCATTTATTCCATAATAAAATTTAGAAAAGCATTGGAGGTGACGTGTGGCTGATGTGGCCATTGTGGGTTAGTGGTGTTAAGAAGCAGTGTGAATAAAATCCAACCACTAAACCTTCATTGTGGAGTATGGGAGGATAGTTTAGTTTTTGATTTTATGCCACCTGTCAGCATTGACTTTATTCATTGTAGCTTGTGTTATCCATTAAAACATCATTAAAATAAATTCTGTGAAAAAGCACACTCATCTTTGCCTCTGATTACAGAAACTGAAGACTGTATACCAATGCAGATTTTAAATATATTTGTATCATAATTGGACACAAGCTGCTCTGAACATCTGCTTGTTATCAAGAACAAGAATGATGCTTCTCTTGCTCTAGATTTGTTTAATATACAAATTCAGAAAGTATGCCCACAATATGCTGAGACTTTGAGCCAGGCCCTCCTTTTTATTTTTT
Source organism: Miniopterus natalensis (assembly GCF_054644295.1). Lineage (NCBI taxonomy): Eukaryota > Metazoa > Chordata > Mammalia > Chiroptera > Miniopteridae > Miniopterus > Miniopterus natalensis. Next base: position 30,441,354 of record NC_142086.1, read on the forward strand.
TATTTTTTTTTAAGAAGGAGGTACAGAAACTAGATAAGTGAGAAAAAATGCTGCCTCCAGCAAATATAGACAGTTTCATTCTACAAAGTTAGCATATGTGAGAAAATTTAGATTTTGAATCTGTTAGTCTAAGGCATAAAATATTTAGTCATTAAAGTCATGTTGACATCAATACCCCTGTTCATAACCACTCATTATTCTTTTCCTCTGCATTTGTTAAAGTTGCCATTAGTAATAACAAATCCTTGTTCATTTTTTATCAATTTTCCCACTATCTCAAGTGTTTATTTTTAACAATTCATCACTTGTTAATTAAGATACATGTTAATAAAAATATTTTTTAAAGTCTCAATCGTATATTATAAACATATTTTGCCCCACTATCTACTGCTGTTTGGGAAGTTGTTATGAATACTCTTTTAAAATATAAATTTATTAATTCATTTATTCAGCAAATCTTGCTGAACATTTTTCTTTGTGTGTGACTGATATTTAAGCATGAACATGACAGTGCTGAACAAAGAGATACGGCTCTGAATCTATAAGGAACAGAGAGAAATTAATCAAATCATCACTAAGGGAAGTATAAATACAACTTGCTATGTGTTATGATGAAAAGATCTTCAGTCTTATGAGAAAAGATAACAATGATTACTGACTTAGACTTGGAGATCATGAAAAGTATCCCTACATAATTAGAACTTAAAATGAGGTCTGAACGGTCTTGGCAAAGGGGAAAAAAAAGGGGCTGAGACAGTGTAAGAATTTTTCAGATGCAGAAAAGCATGTGTGATAATTACGTGGTAGATATAGCTGCCACACTATGGCAACGTAAAACAGGCCCAATATGGCTGTCATGTCATTGTTTCCTTTCTGTTTTATCCTTTCAAACAATTCAAGTATCAATTGAATGTCTGTGCTTAATAAATTTGTGCTTTTACACTTTCAATTATTCCACATAGTGATAAAACTAAGTAGTGGACTTCAATGCTTGGTCTCTCTAAGATTCCCTAATTGTCCCATAGTTTTGCCAAGCTTAAAAGTTAAAGTTTTGTTCTTTTGTTTTGTCTCTAAGAGCAACAGAAATATTTAATCTAAAGTCCACTTCATCCATAGTCACAGGGATAAATGGTAATTCAATCACAACCATGTGATATTAAGGATAGATCATCATACTCAGGCACACTCAGCAAAACAAAAGTGTTCATAAATAGAATTTCAGTAAATTAATAAAAAGTGATGTATATGTCATAGCTCATAAGTGAAAAATAAGTTATTTGAATTATTACAACTCCCAAGTCCATCTAATCACAAGAAATATTTGCCATTTTAAGGTAGATTATTTTATGATTTCTTTATGATAATTATTTTCATCATGGGTTTTCTTAACACACACACACACACACTTTTATAACATTAGATTTAAGGTGTTTTTTTTAACTATTGGGTATACACAGTTTGAAAAAATATTTTTAAATTCTGATCGGGGAGAAAGAGAGACAGAAGCATTGACTAATTTCACACCTAAATTTTAGTATCTTTTTTACCTTAAAAAATAAAAAAGAAATAATTGTCCATCTCTTAACTACTTGACATAAAAATTCAGCTATAACCTAGTTTACCAAATTAAACACTATTTCCAAGATGTGAAAACATATTTTTGAAGTGAACATTTCATGGAATTTGGTTTTAAAATAGAAAATAATTTAGTTTATACTTTTTTCATCAAATTATTTTTCTTTATAAGTTGTGAAAATTATGAAAGACCAGTAGATAATTATAATTTAGTTTAAAAATATTTGCAGAAAAATTTTAGGAAAGCAGCTTTATCTTAAAGGCAAAGGAATTTTTTAAAAAATCAATAAACAGAGGATTGATAAAAATTTTATTTAGAAATATGACTCTAAAAAAATATAGTTAGCCCTAGCCAGTTTGGCTCGGTGGCAGCTCAATCCCCAGCCCAGGTGGGGCACATTCAGGAGGCAACCAATCAAAGCATCTCTCTCATGTTGATGTTTCTCCCTCCGTCTCATTCTCTTTCTCTATCTTCCTCTCCCACTCTCTGTGAAAAACAATGGAAAAAATATCCTCAGGTGAGGGTTAAAAATAGAGAGAGGGAATATAGTTAGAAGGAAAAACCACTGAATACAGTCATAGCAGTTAAGGTTTAGCACCATTTATAAAGACTACATTTTTGTTTGTTTTTCTAAGAAAAAGTATATTCAACATTTACTAAAAACATTCTTTCTGACAAAATTTTAAATGCTTTACCTGCATAATATCATTGCATCCCACACAATGCTCTAAGATATCACTATGTCTAATTTATTGATACATAAACTAAGAATTAGAGAATAGAAATGTTGTTTCGGTTGGTGAAGATTACAGTCAGTCAGCTGTGGTTTCAGAGTCTGAATCCAAGATATCAGATTCTCAAGTCCACTGTCATAATTGCTGCTGTCTACTGTAAATGAGGAAGGTTTCCTGATATCTGTCCTGCTCCCTAACAGAGACAATAGGAATAGGACAACACTCATTCATTGACATGACAATACCTTTATTGTTTTAAAATTATTAGTATTCTCAAAGCATACATTATTTTAAGATGATAAAACATATGGCATGGGCATATGAGTGTAAACTCTTTAGTTTTAGGTAGAACTAGGTACTGTGCCAAAATAATGTTTAAAAAATAATGTGAGGTTTTGTTGTCCTATATTATAATGATCATTTCTTAATAACACTATACCTTTTTAGGAGATAAAAAAAACAATAAAGAGAAAACAAAACTAAAAACAACTTGTACTGCTGGAGAACCCTGATTAATACAACTACCAAATATTAAAACATATTATACAATTTTATCATATTTTTAAAAATGAACATGAAAATCTTAATAACACCAAAATGAGAAAATACATTATTTAAAAACAAAACAAAAACCTAAAACCATTAGAGAACTATGAACATTGAAGAAATCTAAAAGAACTGAATATCATACAGATGAGCCACTCTTAAGATGACCAAAAACATGAAGATTTCATATTAGAGCCAAATGATAATTTTGGGTGCTAAGCAGGCAGAGGAGAAAGCCTACCATAGAAGGATACTCTGCCAAGATTAGGAAATACCAATCTTTTGACAATTCCGTTGTTTGATGTGCTGTATTTACATCTAGATTAACACCCACAGCAGAGACAATATTCTCTGTCAAGTAGTTCACCTACATGGAAATTTTGCTGAGAAAGCAGAGACTACAAGATCATGTGATCTTATAGTCTCCCAGTCTTCTGAGATCTACATCTTGCATCATCAACATCCAGAAATCTATGTCTCAAAGTGTAGCTATTGTCTCTTAATCTGTAATTTCACAAACTCCCAGTCTTGAGGTCTTTACAGTCACTTATTTCTCAGTCCCAGGGTCTCATGATCTCATATTCTTCAAGCCTACCAGATTCCAAATCTAATGTCCTTGTAGTTTTACAGTTCTGAAGTTCAACGGATTTGTATCCTCACTGTTTCAAGGTCACAGTTAGTCTCACAATGTTTAGTAAGTGGCCCTCCTAGTAGAAAGGGCCAGAACTTATCTTTAAAGCCTTTGAAAAGGGAGGTGAGCTGTCTAACCAAAGTTGTAATCAAAACCAAATCCAACTCAACCTTGGATATGATCAGAGATATTAACTTAGTACAGGCAGAAAAAAATGGAAGGTTGAAGAGAGTTTCCTCTGACTTCCTGGTGCTTGTCATTTAAAGTCGTGCGTAAACTGCCACCCTGCCTTAAACAGGCTCAGCTCTTTTGGGGTCACCATAATCAGCCCCTCATTCTAGCTTCTTAGAGAAAGGAATGTTGACTCTTAATAATGAAAGAAAGAGAGGGGAGGGAGGAGAAAGAGAGAAAATGAATATATATTTTTACATACATATACATACATATGTTTATTTATGTGTGTAAGTTTATATATATTAGCTTCTACTGCACTTTAAGGCACATATACACACATATTTGTACTTATGTGTGTGTGCATATATAAGCCTCTCCAGCTATTTAAAGTGTAATGATGTGTGAAATATGATAAACAACTCTGAAGCATGCAAAAAATCAGGAAGATGTGACCTATTGTCAAAATAAAATTCAAACAGACACAGACACATTTATTACCTTAATTTGACTAAGTCACTATCATCTGGTTTCCATAAGGCATTCATCCGATCAGTGACTACAGTTGTATTCTGATACCTGGGAATTGGCATTGGCTCAGAACCAGTGTTCAGTTGTCCATTACACATTCATATTTGTAGACAGACTCTCACCAACTTAGAAAATGCTGAGTGGGAAAACTAGAGACTATATTTATAGTAATTTAAAAAGAGTCCTTTCTCAAGATATTCAGCTTCCTCTTCATTCTGGGGGCCAAGTTCTGTGAAATTATTCAGATCTAAGAATTAAATCCAAGACCATGATTACCCATTGCAGTGACTCATTTCAGGACTCTGTTAAGAAGTGAATTTTATTTTATATTTTGTTTTAAAACTAGGTATTCCTTTAGCAGGCTTATTATCTACTTCAGTCCTATTGAAAACATGATCAATTAGGTAAGAGCAAATATGACTGCATGTAAAAGTATTATATGCACTGCAGTCTTCCTGGTACCCATTATGATGATCAGACTCACTAGAACCTGGTGGTTGGTTAGGTGCTAATGCTTGTCTTCTGTTATTTTGGGATTACAGAGCCCCCTTTATAATTAAAGACCCCATTTTAATGGTAATATCTATACCTTTGTTTCCATTTTGCAGAAGACAGCTACAGTAACAAAGCTTTGCTGATAGAAATGTCTTCTGGAACTTCCTGGAGATATATTTATCAAATAGACAAATCTTGTCAACAATGCTCTCAGCCTGCCTTCGGATGCTTTTCTTTTCATTATATGGTTGAATTTCTGGACTCTCTACTTCATTTAGTGTCTTATACAACTGGGTCCAGATTTCTTGCCAAATAGCTGAGCTCTCTGTTAGAACCTCTCTCAGAATCTGTGGTAAGTGTACCAAATTAATGCACTTCACTTAATTTAAAGTTGTATTTCTTTCTGCTTACTTCACCACCTTAAAATATATCATTGTGCATAGTTACCTGATTACTCTCTATATAAATTAGCAATGTTTTATAATTACATTGTTGTGTGAGCTTTTACCTCCTGGATAATATTTTCTACCTGGACCCTCAGAACACACTTGAATCTGAATCTACTTATTTGTCTGAAGGAAATAAGCAATGGCAGAGATTAGCTATCAGGAAATTTGGGATCAAGTTGCTAAAACAAAACATAGAAAAAAATTTTAAAAATCAAAATAACAATTAAAAACTATATCAAATAAAGTCTCAAACATGGTGGAATAAATTTATCAGGCAGGAAATTAAGGATTTTGCTAGTAAGTAAAAAATTGTTGAAAGGACTAGAAGAAGATTTCCAATTCCAGGAATGATTTCCAGAACTGACCTACCAGGGAAGCTACTCTGAACACCAGAATTTGAAGTCAGGAATGAACTCCATGCTCATAACTGCAATCTAGAATTTAGAAATCAAAAGTTATTGCTGCTACTGTGCCTATCTTTTGATACCCTGTTCTCCAGAAAGCTGGAGAATAGACACTGGAATGCAGTTGCAGAGAATCTTCATGTTATCAAATTTTTTCTTACAAGATGGAAAAGGAGAAGAGCCCAAAAGAGCACTTAGATAGCTTCTTCTTTACATTAATCTGCACATTTTGAATTCCATGCAAATGTATTTAATAGATAGAACCTAATTTACTCTTTGCAAAAGAATAGTGTGATGGCTGAGGCACCCAGTTCAGAGTACACACCACACTACATAGGAAAAATCAAAGCATCTGATCAGGCTGTTTTCCTGTATAGGATGATAATTGGAAAACATACTTATATACACAGGTGTATATATGCATATGTATAGACTTTTCCAATATAACAATGTAATATAGTACTAAAATGTAGATTTATATAGATACAAGGGTAGGCAAAAGTAGATTTACAGTTGTAATAAAAAAAACAAGTATAATAATTGATAAATAATAATACAAGAATAAACTCTGTGTTTTGCCTGCTTTAGCCAACACCTATATTTCACATATAGAAATAATTTAGATATGAATGTGAGGATGTTGTCATAACATCCCTTTGAAGTATGCCAATAATTTTATCCCTGTGTCACTGATGAGAATACAAATGGATGAGTATTGTGATTTCACCTGCCAGCATATTATGTAACTTGTAATTAAGCTTTAATATAGTTCTTAGAGGGTATTTATCTTCCACTTTATTACAGAAAGGGTAGCTGGAAGTGCATCTTTTAAACTAAAATAATCACAGAGCTGGCACAGATTTGCTATAATATATAAATATTTATGGTATCGAATACTCTTGTATGTTTTTAGCCATATTTTTTATTATTTATATATTTATACACATTTATTTATTTATGTATTTATTGAGGCAATATATTGGATTGATAACTCCCTATTTTAGTGAAAGAAGAGTTGACCTGTTATACTTAGTGATGTAAATAGTTTCATATATAGTGGAATTTGAATGGCTGTAATTGACCTCTGGACAAAAAAATGTTCCCTGTCTACTACCTTACAATTTTTGAGGTTCTGTTCATTAGCATAGCTCCCTAAGGCACTTCTTAGCTGGGTTGATACAGGTGGATGGATTCGTTTATTGATTGTTTTTCTACAAAACCTATTGCTTTTTAGGAGATTTCAAGATCTCAAAGAACTAAAATTAATTATAGGCAAAATTTGGGGAAATGAAGGCTCAGAACTCTGGACTTGTGACTGCTATGATAAGGGTGTTTTAGAAACTGTCCCCTTCATAGTAGAGTGTTATAGGCCAAATCTTGTTCCTCCAATACTCATGTTGAAATCCAAAACTCTAGTACCTCAAAATGTAAATATATTTGAAGATAGGATATTTAAAGAGATAACTGAGTTAAAATTAGGTCTTGTGATAGTCCCTAAGCCAATATGGCTCATGTCTTTATCACAAGAGAAAATTTTGACAAATATGTATAGAGGGAGCACTGTGTAAAGACATAAGGGGAGTACTCATCTATAAGTCAAGGATAGAAGCCTCAGAAGCAACTCACGGTCATCTTGATCTCAGTCTTATACCCTAAAAATTGTGAGAAAACCTACTTGTTATTTAAGCTACCCATTCTGTGGTACTTTGTTAAGACAGCTTTAGTAAACTAATGGATAAGACTTTGAGAAGTACCTTGATTGGGGATAGGAGTGGCTAGAATGTTCAGCAATTTTTTTCTTAAATTATTAGCTGAATGAGGCTGAAAAAAATCAAAGACTTTTCATTAAGCAAAATTAAAGCTGTTTTTTACTTTAGGGCCATTTGCTCAGGTGCTGTAGTTAATATACAATAGCTTAGCTTGTATTTCCTTAGAGTTCATTTACATACTATAGCACATCTAAGAATTTCAACACTATTGTCATTGTTGTTCCTCTTAAAAAGGCCTAAGGCCTAGATTTAGTAACAAATTAGCACCCCTCCCTCCAACACACACACACTGACTCGTACAAGTAGAGGGTGCTTTAGCTGGAAGCTAAAAAAAAAAAGTTAAGCTTCAGGGCTATCCAGTGCTCATAATCTTTTCAAGGTTCTGTGCCTAATTTTGTGTTTGTAATTTTATACTACTTTCTGGAATTAGAACTAATCCTCATTTGCAAAGTAGAAGGTGTCTCTGTGTATTTGTGTGAGTGTTTTATCTCAGTTAGAACTACAAAGATGACTTGTGTTTACCTTCTCCTTCCCTAGGATTTTCAGATGTTGACTTCTTGATAGCAAGAACCATATTTTAGCCATTATTTCCTCAGAGACTATCAGAGTACCTGGCATCTAACAATATTCTACAGATTGTTTTTCTAGTGAAACAGTTAATCAAAACAAATAATTTATCAGAAATAAAGATGTTATAGATTTTTTTAGTCCCAAAAAGAGAAGAGTTACGATAAAGCAATGGCGCAAAGTAAAGGTTTAAATATACTATTTGGACAAGATAATCTCATTATGAATAAAGATTATGTAGTCTTACTCATGAGGTTTTAAATTGTTAACTTCTATTAAGTAAAAAGAGCAATATATTGAATCTGTATTATTCAATTATTGTTATTTTATATTTAAATATTAGGCAGATTTAATTGAAATACATGTTAAGAGTCAATTTTTAGATTTCTGATATGATAGAATGCTTCTTCAAGCAAGAGTTAAAGATAGCTACTAGCTTCACTGATACCTGCTTCTCTGTGAGCTCTATTTGATTTTGTGATCACTTGAGAGAGCATCAAAGAGACATAGATTTAAATTCAGAACATCATTAACGGAAGCCCAAGCCTGGCATACCATCTGAGAGTCATAAAACTTGTGTGCAAATAGCTATATCCCTTATGATTCAACTAATAAGTTAAATGAGAAGACAACCACACAGTCCAGTCTTGACAGAGTTCATATTTCCTGAAGCATAATAAAGTGCAGACATGGAGATAGCTCTCACTTGCCAAGAGTGACTAAAAAAAAGGCATGTAAAAGCTTTATATTGTTAGAATATCTCCTTGCATAGCGTGATCTCTCTTAATAAGCAAATAAATAGATAAACACTCCACAAAGCTTGATTTCTAAGATCTTATAAAGTATGGCATGTTTGGAGAGTTCAAAATAATGTAACCTTCATTTATGAGCATCTGGAAACAGAGGACAGAAGGGAGAATATTCATTTATCAACAGTGCTATTGGAGTACGCTGGCTTTTTTCTTCTTCTTACTGTTCTTGATACACAGAGATAATGAGAAAGAAGGAGATGGTCCTTCATTTGCTAATTTTACTAATCATTTCCGCGGTCCAGAAATCACAGTATAAAATGCTGGGGTCTTATATGTATCTTCTAGGCCTGTACTTAGCCTTCAAAAGAGGCTGAATTGGATAATCTCTAACAAATTTTATTAATTGTATTTATTTTTCAGCAAGGATATTCCCACTGGAAAAGAACTTCATAGAAAAATTTGGAGGTAACAGGCATATTTCTGATCCAACTAATTTCTCTTCCAACTCATAGGGTTGCATTTGGCCTTTGCACATATGGCTGTGAAGTAGACACACATAAATACACAAACATTACTGCTGTCTTTCCTTCTAGTTACTTTGCCTTTCATAATTGGAATATTTTTCTATATTATGCAATGGGGGACATTTTGGATGATCATAAGATTTTCTCCAGACATCAAAGGTTTAAAGTATTAGAGGTAGAATAAAGGGCATGAACTTTCAGAAAGAGAGAGAGCAGAAGACTGTTACATCTGCCTGCATTCTACACTGAGGACAGAGTTGACTATTATATAATCAGGGAACACGGATTACCAGAAAAATAAGAATGTGCAGCACACTCAAAGTGTTAGGCTACACAAAAGCAAAAGATATGAGAGAGCATTTGAGGATGTTTCTACATGAGACTGCTAATGTTTAAACTCTGAGCTAAAAAACACAGGAGAAAAAAAAAATCAACATATATGAGAAACAAACAATAGAAGTCAATTAAGTAAGCAGATAGGGACTCCTAGAGATAAACTTTACGTTATACTGAAACTACATTACCATGAAGATAATATTCTTACCAAATATAAATGTATAGATTACAAATTCATTCACTTTGGTAAATGAAAATGCCTACCTCCATAATCTTAAACCATTACCCATATTGAGGAATAAAACATTGACTGAGTCAAGCAGTTCCAATTAAGTTGTCATAGTATACAGAACAACTTACAAATTTTCTAAATTACTAAAGTTAGAGAATTTCTCAGAAAAACCTAACCTGAAGGAAACTATGGCCCAGCTGCTTGGCTCAGAGGTTTAGCATTGACCTAGGATCCTGGAGATCCTGGTTTGATTCCCAGTCAGGCCACATGCTGAGATTGGGGGTTCAATCCCCAGCAGGGGGTGGGCAAGAGGCAGCCCATCAATGACTCTCTCTCATCATTGATGTTTCTATCTCTCTCTCTCCCTCTCCCTTCCTCTCTCTGAAATTAATAAAATATATTTTAAAAAAGGAAACTGCCTTTGACAAAAGGCAGCATAGTTTGAAAAACATTTAAAAAGATATGTTTTCATTATACAAGTAGTATAACATTATTACAGAATAGTTGGAATCTAATAACAATTTAAATAAAATTTTTGAAGAAAGCTCAACCCTGTTTTATTCAACATAAATTAATTCAGACAATATGAATTAATGCTTATGGATACTATCCTTATTAATAATTCTTTAAAAGGATCTGAGAGTTAATGATATGCCCATATAATGCATATGTCAAGTGAATTATCACCTCAGCTATTTGATTCGTCCAAGCTAGTTACCTGAATGTTATTATTGACAGAGTATTGTTTTTTTCTCTTATTTTCCTATTAGTCTAGACGGACTATCACAAACAAAGCAAAGGGAAAATATATTAATTCCACCATGTATTCTTGCATGCTTTAGCTCTTCATGATTCTCTTAAATTTACTACTCTATTTCACCTTACTTATAAGTCTAATTTTTGCTTTGATTTTATTCTACAAATCCTGTAATAGAGATCAGGTAATGACTATCTCAGTTTATAGATTAAGATGACATAACTGAATATATATAAATATATATATCTTTCATATGGATAATCTCCCTAACATGAAACAATTCTTAAAACATGTTAGAAGAATATGAGGTTGACTAGTGCCTCCAACCTCACAAAACAAAACAAAACAAAACAAAACATGAAAGAAGAAAGAAAGAAGAAAGAAAGAAAGAAAGAAAGAAAGAAAGAAAGAAAGAAAGAAAGAAAGAGAGAGAGAGAGAGAGAGAGAAGAAAGAAAGAAAGAAAGAAAGAAAGAAAGAAAGAAAGAAAGAAAGAAAGAAAGAAAGAAAGAAAGAAAGAAAGAAAGAAAGAAAGAAGAAAAAGAAAGAAAGAAAGAAAGAAAGAAAGAGAAAGAAAGAGAGAAAGAAAGAAAGAAAGAAAGAAAGAAAGAAAGAAAGAAAGAAAGAAAGAAAGAAAGAAAGAAAGAAAGAAAGAAAGAAAGAAAGAAAGAAAGAAAGAAAGAAAGAAAAAGAAAGAAAGAGATGTCATTTTCTAACACTTGGAATCCTGGAAACTGAATTTGACCTTAAAAAGGAGACTGTGCAGATGGAAGTAAGCTTAGGATTTTAAGATGAACTCATACTGGATTTAGGATAGGACTTCAATCCTTATAAGATCTAATGAGAGAAAAGTAGAGGGAGGTCTGGAAGACAAAGACACAGAGAAGAAAACCATGTAAAAGTGGAGGCAGAGATTGGAATTACACATCCCCAAGCCAAGCAATGTCAGGAGCCACCAAAAACTGGGAGATGAAAGGAAAGATTTTCCTTTACAGCCTTCAAGGGGGTGAGGCCTTGATGACCTCTTGATTCAGACTTCTGACCCCCAAAACTGTTAAAAAAATAAATATTTGTTGTTTTAAAACCACCTAGTCTGTGGTAATTTGTTACAGCAGCTTTAGGAAGACTACAGGATATCTCTGGCTGGTAGTTCAGTTGGTTGGAGCACTGTTCCATGCACCAAAAGGTCGTGGGTTCTATTCCTGGTCAGGGCATATACACAGGTTGTATGTTCAATTGCCAGTTGGAGTGTGTACGGGAGGTAACCAATTAATGTTTCTCTCTCTTTCTCCCTTTCTTTCTCTCTAAAATCAATAAAAACATATCCTCAGGTCAAGAATTAAAAAAGAAAAAACAGACTATAGGATATTACTTCAAATAGAAGTGTGTAAGTCAGTCAGCATATATCATATTTTTCCTAAAATATCTCTCCAAATAATTCTATATTTGAACAAATAATGTGTTTTACTTGTCTAGGCTAAAGTCTATAGAATTTAAAATATTGGGTAAAATATTTGGCCATATTATAGAAAATGTACTTATTTTTCTTTCTTTAAAAAATATCTTTATTGATTTTTAGAGAGAAAGGAAGGGATAGGGAGAGAGAAAGGGAAACATTGATGTGAGAGTGAAACATGGATCTGCCACCTCCTAGTAGCATACCTCCTACCAGGGATCAAGCCTGAAACACAGGCATGAATCCTGATGGGGAATTGAACCAGTAACCTTTTTATATGTGGGACAATGCCCACACAACTGAGCCACACTGGCCAGAGCAAAAATGTAGTTATTTTTCTAATACAAATAATGTATCATGCATGTCTTATATTCTGAAATATGAAGTTTAAAAAATTAAAGGCTCATGGTGCATGAATGATCGTATTTTGCATGCAAAAAATGGATATTTTAAACCTAATTGCAAATGAGCATTAGATAATTTCAATCCATGTATGTAATTAACTGGTTTTGTGGTTCTGAGATAGAAAATTAGACTTAAAGTTGGTCAACTTTAAGCCATTCCTCCCAAAGAAGTTTTGCTCTATCTAAAATAGTTAGGGCTTTATGAATAAAATTTGTCACACCATACAAGCAATAGAGCATCTCTCATCAATTGTCTTCAAATTATCAAATTTGATAAAGGCAATTATAGCCTGAGCAATGGTAATAATTTCCTATCTAATAAAGCATAGTAAGTGAACATTACAACTCAATAATAATTTATAGCATTGGGCATACTCTGTGAGTTCAGATGTAGAGGATATTTCTAATTCAGGATGATTGGGTGATCAACTTGAACCAAGGAAAACATTTAGAGAGCACAGGCAATTAACTTGACTGTTCTGAAAATAGAATCTTTTTTATTTTCAGCATAGTGTTTTCCAGGTTTATACTAGGAAGTACTTCAGTAACAAATATATGCTATATTATATTTCCTATAGATTATGGTGCCTTGTTCATAATTTAAAAAGTGTTTTAAACTCAATATATCTGTCCACAGTCTTCACTGGAGAGCAGGGATTTACAGGTGTCCCCTTAACCAATTTTATCAGTCCCTAAACTGTTAAGAATTGTCTCGTAGGGGCATAGAATTGTGCACATAACACTATTTTGATTTCACAAAAATAATGTAGACCTGTGCATGTTATACCATTGTAGAACTGAAATATGATTGGGTCTGTTTACTTTTATCTACTGTCCATAAATTGCATGCTTCTAAAGAAGTTCTAAGATTTTGAAAAATAATTTTAGATTGTGTTTTTGCATAATTATCTATGCATAGCTGGTTTCTAATGATTTTTAAGACTATTTTTTCCCTTTTCAGAGTCTACTTCTGCATCTTAGAATATTTTTGTTTGTGTATTATCTCTTTTGAAACTTACAATCACTCTGCAAAGGAATATTTTAGAGTAACAAATATTATAACCAACATTTTTCAAGTTTGCCAATGAAGAGTATGAGAAGTTTATGAATTGCTGAATTATATAGTGAGACTAAAGTGAGAGCATCTTCTCTATGATGCTCTGTCTTAAATCCAACTTTCCTCACTAGAACATTCTGATGAGATTATAGAGCATCCCTGGAGTTTAAACCAGATCTCAGAGGGGAGGGGCGTGGAAGGAATAGGAAGAGATTAGCCAAAGAATGTACACACATAGCCCAGGGACACAGACAACAATGTGATAAAGGCTGGGGGCGGGGAGGGTTGGGTAGAGAAGGGCAAAGTGGGGAGAATATGGGGTACCCTCTAAGAGTGTCAACAATGAAAAAAAGAGAACAGGGAGACAGAGAACTAAGAAAGCACAGAGAACAAAGAGAGAACAGAGAAAACAGAACAACGAAAAAACCCTCCCTTTTCATTCACTTGCTTTCGCTCGACTTCGTTTTGCCTTATTTTCCCCTTGTCTCAATTTTGTATTAATTCTATCTTTGTTTCCACCAAGCCAACTCCATGACCCACTAATTATATTTTTATTATTTCCTTTGTACATTACCCCACCTAGTCCTTGATGCTCTATGGTAGCTCTTCATAAACATGGCCATTTCAATAACATTGATAACATTGAACTTAACCATAATTCCTATATCAATCTGCTTTCATAAGTGTGTTTTCTAGTCTCACATAAGGAATAAGTAGTAAATAAACCTAATGGCTCTTTTTGTTTATGTGCAATTTTACAATGGGGGTTTCATGAAAATTTAATTTAAATGAATTTATTCTGTATTAGTTGTGGTTTTATTTTAATTACTGCTGTAACAAATTACCGTAAAGTTAACAACTTAATACCAATTTATCATCTTACAGTCCTTTAACTCACAAATCTGACATCAGTCGTATCAGGTTAACACCTAGGTATCAGCAGGCTGCATTCCTTCAGGAAGCTCCAGGGGAGAATCCATTGCCTTGCTCATTCAGGTTAACAGAATTCAGTTTTTTGTAGTTGCGGAACTGCGGTTTCCATTTTCTTGCTGGTCCTTAGCTTCTAGAGGTTGCCCACATTCCTTTGCACATGACCCCCTTCCTCCGTCTTTGAAAGGCAGCAATGAGGGTTTGAGTCCCTCTCATACTCCGGATCTCTTCTGCCTCTTCTTTCCACTGTTGCTTCTATCAGACTTAATGTTCTACCTTGATTTTTCACTCATGTGATTAGACTGGGCTAACTTATATGATCCATGATAGCTTGTTAACTTTTTTTTCAAATATCTCAGGTTTCTCTGCTCTGCTTATTTTCATCTTTATTGCTTTTATTCATGATAATATATGTCAACATACCCGAAGACTTACTTAGGCTAAGGAGAGTCATGACTATGTAAGTCAGGGTCTTAGAAAGAAGAAAAGGGATTTTCATGAGAAATGGTTGAAGGAGACCAAGATGTGATATATCAAGGTTTGGCAGTTCATAGGAACACATTACAACACCAGGTCTGATGAGGGAGAGAAGAAGAATGATGTTACTGGAGCCTTGGGTGAGCTGGAGACTCCGAGAAGGGGCTTCTTAACCTGAGCTTTAGCTATAGTTAAGTACAACTATACTAGAACTTTGGTAACTGTGCATTCTGGCAGTGGGGAAAATAAATATCTTTAGTTATGTCTCCTCCAGGACTCCAATCTTGCCAAGTTATTCCTCTAACCAGATCCAATAGGAAACTAGAAGCATGAAGATAAAGGCTATCATGGTCAAAAACTCTTCTACCCAATGCACAGTACAGTGTAGTATAAAGTATGGGGCTAGTTATGTATAAGGCTGCAGGACCAAAGGAAACAAGATAAGTTATCTTAGTAATTTAGGACATGGTTGACAATGTTTCTATAAATGGTCAGATAGTAAATATTTTAGTCTTATTTTAGGACATGATTGGAACTTTTCTACAAATGGTTAGATAATAAATATATAGTCTCTGTTGCAACTGCTCAACTATGCCTTTGTAGGGAGAAAGCATCTTTAGATAATACTTAAATAAATAAGTATGGATGAGTTCCCAAACAAATTTAATTATATGAATAGAAGGCTGACAGTGTGGCCCATGACCATAGTTCACTGGTCCCTTCTTTAGTGCATAGGCTTTGCAGAAAAGCGTTAAATCCCTGCTCCACAAATTCATAGGTCAGACTGTTTGTTAGCACCAAAGATCCACTCTCCTGTCAGCTATAGGTGACACTCTCCAACATCCCACATACTGAGGAATATAGCTCTGTGGCTTAAGTCCTAGCCAATGGAGTGAGTAAAATGTATACCTACAACTTCCAGGTGGTCTTCTTAAAGGGACATGATGTGTCCTCTGCTTACCTTTACCTCTTTTCTGCTAGTTTAAATTTGTACCCAGTGGATGTGGTGATGGTGGTTCATCTGTGACCAGGTATAGAAAAACAGCATCAGAGAGGACAGTAAAACAATAGAGTATAAGTAGCCTGTATTGCTAGCACCTATTATAGCCAGTCCGCTGGCCTGTGGTTGGTCATCTTAATTTCATAAAAGTTGCATACAGCTGTCTCCTCCTTAAGCTACAATTCTTTTCAAGTATTGATTTAGCAGTTAAACTTTTATCCTTCGAGTGGTCTCTAAGGTTTGCTTAGCTTTCTCTCCCATAGTGTATTATTGCTGTATAGAGTTGCTGTGGAGCCTAAGTAACCTCATCAAGTCAACTGGAACATAGCAGGCATTCAGAGAAATAAATATTCAAGAAAAATGATATTAAAAGCCCATTATTATATTAGACATTGTGAGAAATACAAATTAAATATTGGAGACAACATAATTTAATTTGGCATGTGACTCCATTATTATTCATTCTTGTGCCCTAGGAATACTTCATTATAAATTATTTAAAAATCAGACAAGAGGGTATACAATTAGGAATTAAAATTAAATTGCATATTTTACCAAATATCCTTGCTTTTTTTCATGATGCTGTTCTGGAAAGCATGTTATATAGTAGAGTCTTACAGATCAAATCATACTCCAACACAGAAACAATGTCATTACACCCTTCTTGACCACAATCCGCAGCCAACTCTGGTTATGCAAATATATGCTGTTATCTACAGACTTTTCTTATTTTTCATCACCTAGCCCTTGGTAATACATATATCTTTGGCCTCCCATTATTCTCTTGGTTTACTTCTATTTCTCTTCAGGACTTAGTTCAAGTGTCTTCTCCTAGTTCTCTGTTTTTAAGTAATAGGTTAGGTGGCCCTTACATGTTTTACTATAGCATGACAGCCCATTTTATAATAACTAATCTTCACTTGTCCCCACTACTGTCTTTTATCTGGATGTTCTCAGGTAAAGAGTAGATGTTCCAACAATGTCCAAAGCCAATCTATAACTAAAGATTAGAACCCAGTTTTCTTCACTGTAAACCTACCTTTTACTCTATTACATTTTCTTGAGTCCTTTAAAATAAATATAAATGACTTCTCAATGGACTCCAAATTGTTTTCATAAAGATGTAATTCTATGTGATCATAGTTTTGTGCCTTAAAATTTTTAATGCTAGTTATAATCAATAATAGCTACACTTGTCTTAGACTTAAGTAGAAATTTGGGGTAATTATCCCACAGGTTCATGATGGAAATTTGTCATATACAAACAAAAATTTGCTTAATAAATTAGAGCAATAATAATAAAAAGTGCTTAACATGTGGAATAAGCCAGTAAGTTCTATGGTATGAAAGGAGGAAGGAAGAGCTTCACATATGGGTGAATGGAAAAGACCCAACAGAGAAAGAATCACTGGGTTTAATTGAAAGTTATATGCACTTTCAAAAACTTACAAGGAGGAAGACAATTTTTACAAACTTAGGTGGTTACAAAATAAATGAAGAAGAGAAAAAAGAAAGGTGAAAAGTGAGAAGCAGCCAAATCTATTTTATAATATACTTGCTCTGAGAAATGTGTAAATTATTACAATAAATGATGTTGCACTATATTCTCAATCAATTAATTAATATGCATTTACTGAGGGTTTCCCCTGGAGCCTTGGTCAGATTTGGGATTGCAGCATATTTGTCAACGTGGCTAATGGAGTTCAAGTAAAGCAATTAGAAGGCACATGATAGCCCTGACCCGTGTGGCTCAGTTGGATGGGTGTCATCCTGTGCATCAAAGGTTGCCAGGGCATCAATGTTTCACTCTCACATCGATGTTTCTCTCTCCCTCTCCCTCTCCCTCTCTCACTAAAAATCAATAAAAAAATCTTTTTAAAAAAGGAAGGAAAATGATATCAATGTAATCCTCCCTTTATCTCTAGCTATTGCATAATTTCTGTAATTTCAAACAATCCCTTTGACTCAGATTTTGTAATGGTCATAAAAGGTATGCAGTTGAATCTTTAATTCCAGAGATGGTGGGTTGTGCTTTTATCTTGCCCAAGAGAAAATCCAAGAGAATTTTATTCTGAATAGTGACTTTAGGACACATCCCAGCTAATGACATTTAGTATCAAAGAAAATAGCACACAGGTAAAACAATTCACTTGAAATCATTGTGGTAATAAGATAGGGGATTTACTAAACTACATTTAATCTATATTCAATAAGCTCCTAATACTATATACTAGCACATTGCCTGATGTAGAGATGAAGAGGGCAAGTAATGCAAGCCCTGCTTCAATGAACTTATAATACAGTTGGTTAAAGCTTGATGTTAAAGCAGCGAACTGGCATAGGTTCAAGTTCAGGTTGCATATTTTGTTGTGCTCCATGCTTCAGCTGACCCACTAGAACTCTGCTAGAGAAAAAAATTGCTATTGATCATAAGGTGGCACCTAAGTTAGAGTGCAGTTGGTTCAGTTTAACAAAGGCCATGTTCAATAAAATGGCAGAGAGAAAATATTCATATCTGAATAAGAGACTCTTTATTAAACTTGGCCCATGATAATCCAAAAATCAATCACATTTTTCTAGACCTGGTTAAAAGTTCACTCTGCAATTGAGTCAATCTTATATATTAAAATGTATATTGGGCAGGGTGATGGGAGACTAGATGTCTAGCTCTATGACTGCTTTGACTCAGTGGGTGATTTAGAGCAATATATTTACTCTCTTTGAATTTCAGCTTCTTAGCTTGCAAAATGAAAAAGGGTTTGCTGTATCAACTCCTACCTTTCTTCTGTTTAAAAATTCCATAAAGTTTCAGATTTTGTATATTATTCTATCTCTCAATGTTCATTCTGTTTAGGAATTCTTAAAAAGTATTTGCAGCCTTTGTTAATCTAACATAATAGTCCTTTCATGCTTCTAGAATTTGGTTGTGTTGGACTTGAGAATAGAGATGAGGCATTCTGAGGGTGCTCTTTCTACATCACCCATTGAGTAAGATGAGAAAATAGAGGATGTTTTAAAAGGGTTCTGGGAATTCAGAGGATTTTTTTTTAAATAAGTTATTGAACGTCTTGACTCACCAATAATACAATAAGCAAGTAAAGGTCAGGGACCCTGGTTTTTACTTCCTTTTTCTTCTCCCTAGTGATGAGCGCACTAACAGAAGTAATCAAATCTTGGTAGAGTATGAGCTATTTCATAACATTAAGAACTATTAAAGATCACCCTGACAAAGGAACAGAGGTTAAACCCTTAGTAAAATAAAATTCCTTCATTTCTAACTGACATCTACTGTCTGTCTCTAATGTGTCTGGAGACTGTCACAATATCATTTGTCTTCACTCAACAGCTGGAAATATTGACCAGACCTTTCAATATGTTTCAAAATCAATTTTTAAAGAATGAATCTAAATAAATCTAAGTCATATCTTGCACTATAGCACTTATTATTTTGTTTGTGGGAACCTAGTTGGTAGAGTTCATCTGGAACAGATGCTACTTTAAGGTAGAAATTTTTCAGTCTTATATAAGCAGAAAATGCATTTGTTGCTTTAGCTCAACAAGCTACGTTCACTGTTATCAATTTGCATTTCTGGTCGTGATATCTAGAGAGCAAAACCCCAGCATGCAATTGCCTTTGAAATGCAAGAAGCTGAGTGTGGAGGTGGAAGCTGCATTCAGAGTGATGATGCAATTCAAGGACAGGAACAAACCAGTGTAAGGCTGGGTGTCATTATCTTCTTCTCATGAGTGCCTTATAGTCAGTATAAGATACAGAACTAAAACAGCGCTTATTTCCACAAAACTGGAATTGAAGCTCAGTTTTCAGTAGACTATGTGTCAATTTGGAGATTAAAGGAGAAATTCAACATACACTGGAAAAGCATTGTACAGCTGTCAAATGCAGATCCGTTTATATTCCATGTGACCCTTTGCTCCTGAACTTGCCAATCCACATGATGTCATGATTAAATTTTATAAAGAGTTCAATTTAAATACTACATTAATGCAACATTAAGGTTGACATTTTAATCATTAATAATTCTAAGCCAAATAATTCAGAGTTACCTTTCACAGCCACTGTCACGAAGGCAAATTTATACCTTACTGATTTTGCTAATAAATTCAACTCTAAAATTGAACATAGGCACACAAACCAAAACAGATTTCTTCCCAAGAAGCATGTAATTACCAGGATTTTAAAAATATAGTACAAAGCAACAGAACAATTTCACAATTATCAAGCTCATTTGATGAACATAGATAAATCCAGAAAGCAGATTTATGGGGACCTGATTTCATTTCTTAAATTTACCAAATAATTAATAACATTTTCTTTATTTTATTATGCCAGAATTACTCAGCTACAGTGACAGAGGTTAAGCACCTCATGTTTTGCTTGATTTACCTTTGACTTGGTAAGGTAGTAAGACACACATTCTTATATGAAAATAGAGATGATTTGTATATGTTGATCTCCACTTTTTAAAGCATTTGTTGTAGAATAGGGAAGCTACAGAATGATTGATATCTTATGCTTTAGACTTGTGCTATGTAATATAGTTGCCACTAGTTACATGTGGCAATTTAAATTTAAATTGATGAAAATTAAATATACATAATGATACCAGATGGATTTCATGTGCTCAATAGTTACATGAAATACATGTAGTAAGGTTTCTACATGTACTTACATCCTCTAGTAAGTAACTTATTGGTAGCTCCAAGAAAAAAACTAGATTGAGTTAAATACAGACATATATGTTTTAATATATATATTCCATTCACTTTAATGTCAAGGTGAAGTTTATAATTCTTGAGAGAAATGCTAGAAATGCAAAACTAAGTCCTTGACAATATCACTGAGTCTTCTGCATCAAGAAACCCTATATGTACTTACATCCTCTAGTAAGTGATGAAGTCAAAGTTTTAACCCACAATTGTCTGCTCTTAAAGATAACATATTGGACTATTATGCTATAAAATGCAGGCTAATAGTATATTTAACAGGCCAGATACACATTTCCCTCACTGTAAAAAGTTCTATTGACAGTGTTGTATTTAGATCTTACTGGTAGCTCCAAGAAAACACTAGATTGAATTAAATACATACATATATATTTTAATATATATATTCCATTAACTTTAATGTCAAGGTGAAGTTTAGAATTCTTGAGAGAAATGCTAGAAATGCAAAACTAAGTCCTTGACAATATCACCGATCCTCCTGCATCAAGAAACCCTGAATTCTGCCCAGCCTCTGGACTTTCCAGACAGATGACTCAATTCCTAATAAGCCAAGTTTGAATTTTGATTTTTTTAAATTAAATTCATTGGGGTGACATTGGTTAATAAGATTATAGAAGTTTCAAGCGTACAGTTCTATAATATATGATCTGTATATTGCATTGTATGTCCACCACCCAAAGTCAAATCTCCTTTTGTCACCATGTATTCAGCCTCCTTTACCCTTTACTACCCCCTTCCCTCCCTTCCCTCTGGAAGCCACCACACTGTTGTCTGTGTCTCTGAGTTTTTGTTTGTTTGTATTACTTGTTTGTTCATCTGTTGCTTTCAATTTTATGATTTTTAAAAAATACTTTCCACATTTAGACATCTTAACGGTACTGTCTGTATATACTTAGTACCTAATTTTATTATCATTGTGCTATTATAAATTATAAATGTAAAATAGGTATGAATGTACCTTCAAAGTTTTTGCCCTTTATCTGCAGAATAAAGGTATATTACATATTTAGATATTAACTGTATATAACAGGCTATGAGTATATTTAAAATACATAAAGAAAGGAGGTCACTGAGGGCTAGAAAGTTCATGAATATCTAAAGATGGAAGTTGGACTTGACTCAGCCTTGAAGGATGAATGGGTTGGCAGAGAGCAGAAAACTCATTTTTGTCTACTCTCAGTTAGCAGTTCAGGCTAATAATAAAATGACCTGTGTAGACTCCACGAACAAAAAGCATTAGTTCCACAACTCACTACCAGTTCAAATTTCAAAAGTATGAAACATATTATATTATTTTCCACCCTTATATTAAAAATAAAAGTGCCATTAAACATTAAAGCAGAAAGAGAATCATGGTTTAAAAATGGAGAAAATGCAATTATTTTATTTTGCTGTCATAAATCCTAGTCTAGGCTGAGAAGCATACAAGGTAATAACCACGGTATTAACACTAACAGTAATACCACTGCTCCTAAAAATATAATGTAAACATGTTTAACTAGTTCTTAATGCTTAACAAGTTTTATTTAATAATGAAAACATCCTAGTAAAATATTACAGATAAAGAGGCTAAGACTCCGAGTTCAGTAACTTGCCAAGGACTACACCTCTAGTAAGTGATGGAGTCAAAGTTTTAACCCACAATTGTCTGCTTTTAAAGACAACATATTGAACTATTATGCTATAAAATGCAGATATCTCATTCTTTGATTATGAAGGTTAAAATGTACATATTAATGAAACATAACTTCATTGGTATAACTATCAGAAATGTGGGTAGTAAGAGCTTTCCTTGCTATTAAACACATACTTGTGTAAAGATAATTTTACTTCTCAGAAATATAATTTAAAAATTTTACATTTTGAGTTCCTAAAAGCTTACCCAGCACCTTTACCTGGGTTCCTGTGGCAGACAGGGCCTGAATGAACAGCCTCAGTGACCTCCTGTGTTAACTTGCTTAGCAACTTACTTCTAATTAATGTTACAGCAAAGGTGATTAAATGTCACTTCTGTGATTAGGTTCTAAGAGTTGTAATTTCTGTCTTGCCGACTTTTTCCCTTATTGGCTTTGATGAAGGATGGTGCCATGCAGAGAGGCCCATCTATCAAGACACTGAGAGTGGCTTCCTTTCAACAAATGGCAGGAAAATGTGGACCTCAATCCAACAATCTGCAAGGGACTGAATACTGCCAACGACCATGTCAGTTTGAAGGCAGATTCTTCTCCACTTGAATCTGCAAAAGAGATCTCAGCCCTAAGTGAGACTTTGATAACGCTCTTGAGGAAGATATTGAAGCAGAGGATCCACTTAGTCATGCCCGAATTCCTGACCCACAGAAACTGTGGGATAATATATGTGTTGTCGTAAGCCATTAAGCTTGTGTTAACTTGTTATGTAATAATAGATAACTAGTACCATTACCATTTTTGATTATTAGAAAATCCTGGGAAGTAGGTCAAGAAATGTTTTCGTTTCTCATTGACAAAGGAGAAAACGAAGTCAGAAAAGTTATATTAATTGTCCAAGATGTCAAAGACAAGGCTATGATTGAATCTGGAGTTATTTTTAACATTCTTTACCACTTCTGTCAGTTAGGCCATGCCTTGCACCAGACTTGAATGTTTAGAGAAATTGAAGACTGTATTTCACCTTACCTATGGTGGAAAACATATTTTATTTGTATGATCTAAAAAATAAATACAAATGGTTTGATTTGAATATCTGATTTTGACTTTAAATTGGTTCATCATAGTCACTTATTTCAATGTCCAAGCTCAGTGATCATTCACATAAAAACAGCTGTGTAGTTTAAAAATGGGTTGTACAGATGAGCCTGACTCCTCTCACTGTTTTCTTCCATCTCAGCACCTCAAGCAGTTAGCTATCCCCATTATAAATGGACGTAGGCCCATTATTTAAAAAAAAAAAAATCAGATCATGCACTACCACAAAATGGGCATATACGAGTATGCAAAGGTCAAGTGATGGCAGTCTGGATGACATATTTGTTTGACTATAAATAGGAATCCAAGACTGATTATTTCATATATATTTTCTATTAGAAAACAGGCTCCAGTGGCAGAGGGAGGAAAAGATCTCTTTCTTAGGAGAGCAAACCTGGGTAATACGCACTATACAACATAACCTTGCAATGTAGCTAATCTGGTTTAGCCCTTGATTGGATCAAGTGGCTAGATAGAAATCTGGATAGCTCACTGGGTGATAGTATCTCCACATCATGCTCTAGCTTTGGTGATCAAACACTGTATTAGATGCAGTTTTGAGAAACTTGCTTTTCTTGCTGAGAATTTATTAGCATTGATGTTCAGTATTGCACATGCTGCTATACAAAGCATGACTGAGAAGAATCTTGGCAATTATCTGATAAATATATTTTTTAGAATTTCAACTTTTACACAGCTTAATTTATCCCCCCTGTCATTGAAGTGGACACAAGCTAGTGATTGTAATTTGAGTTTGCAAATCATTCTTTCACTAGCCTCCTACTGGGCTCTGTGTTAATCTAGTTCTGTCTGTAAAGGGGTAATATTATCTCTCATGTATCCATCCTTACTTTTATAAAGGGAAGCGACATAAGGCTTTTTGTGTGCAACCAGAAGCAACCTATAATTACTGTCGCTTGCTTGTTTGCTTTGCTAAAGTGTTTGTTCATTGCTGCACCTACCCCTATTTTTTTCAGTGAATTTCATTTACTGATGATACTCACCACAGATAGGAATGTTTAAGAATTGATTAGTGATATGAAGAAACCTCAAGTTAAACAGTCCAGGTCTTTCAACCATGTTCTTGAAGTCACTCTATCACTACCTGTATGCCATGAGACAACTCATCACTAAGTTTCTAATTGTTTCATTGCAGATGGAACCTACTGTGCTATGAGCCTCTGAAAAACATTTCTTTCAGCAATATATAGCTTGTCATAGTAAAGACTCTTTGTCCAATTCATATAGGTTTTAGACAGTTTGTGAGGATAGAGTCATTGATACCAGTTAAAATGGACTATTTGACCTCATAAAACTACCTAGTGTAAGTTGGGTAATAAATGTGATTATTCAGAGGGACAACAATGGAGTTAACACTCAGTTTTTTCCCTAAGTAAAATCTTAATCCTAGTGAAGAAATAAATGATGATTTTTCTTCTGTGTATATGCTAGTATGAACTTGTGCTTTCATTCTTAACAATGAAAACCATCTGACAAAAGAATATGTATACATAGTTTGTTTTTGTTTGTCTGTTTAATAAGAACTGAACAATTATGACTATAAGTGTTTTTTATCTTGTATCAGTACCTGTTCAGTGCTCTGGTATGACTTTTGGATTGTATTCACTAGATTCTATTTTCTCAAGACTAACATTGTTCATAATATCTCAATATTTTATGTTTGAGTATAAAAGGCAGAAAAGAAGTATAATAATAGAGTTTTTCATAAAAATTGAATAATATAAATGAAAAAGAAGAGAATTGTCACAATTATATTTAGAAGTACTGAAATGGAAAGTAATAAAACAGTAAAGTAGCCATTTCAGAAAAGGCAAATAGAGCTGTAGTTTTGAACTGACTCTGAGACAAAATAAAAATAAAACTGTAGAGTTTATATCAGTATATTAAGACACAAAGTTGTAGCTACAGAAAATATAATGATGGAGCAAATTTGCAACTTTCTGATTAAAGCAAGCAATCTATAGTCACAAACTTTATTATTTAGCCCAAAGTAGCTTTTTTCATTAATGAAACTAACCAAGCAATTTTTCAAATGCAGGGTTTATGTATGAGCTATTCTGCATTGATATTCATATATAGCTCATGTTAATGTATATGTATGTATGTTTATATGTATGTATACATAACTGCTTAAGTTTAAAACACTTTACAGAGATGATTTTATTGGCTAAATCCCCACTTAAGTATATTCACTCAATTTAATTAACTATTCCCCCCCCTAAATCTCCTATCGACACAGAACTATTGATTCCCTTTTCTCATCATTGTGAATTATATCTGTGCTCTGTTAAGGACCTATTAGATAAGTACCCAGAAATTTCATTTTCAAAATTACTTGGAATTGTTAAGATTAAAAAATACTGCAATATGCCTCAATTTGTTAGTTTTGTGAGAGACATTTTGCTAAACACCTTTTGAATTCAGTAATTTTATATTTTCTGGGATGGAGTTCATCACAATTATGCTCTTGTTCTGAGTACCTGTTGGTGTTTAGGAGTTTAGTGCACAGTGAGGTTATTAGCTGCAATCTGTACGAGCAGAGAGCATGGGACCAATGAATCGGTCAGAATAAAATGCACAGACAGGTTTCTCATACATCATTTTGATAATAATATCTTAGATTAATAATTTAATTATAATGGAATACTGATAGCATTGAAAAAACATATAACATGATTATAAATTTACTCTTCACTGCCATGTAAAAATTATGTTCTTTTCTTTCTCTGTGAATTGTAAACAGTAGACAAAATCCTTTGGGATGAAATTGCATAAAAGAATCAAAGGCTTTCTTGACTATAACAGCATTTTGGATGGATTTTCCTGATTTAGGCTCCATTTAATCTTAATGAATATGTGAGGCAGTCCCCAGGAGACTAAATAAAAGAAACATATGGTGAAAATTTTTATTTGCAGGAATGCCATTTCCTTGTGTAACTTTTGACTGACTAAAAGTGTTCCCTTACCCTCAATTCCCATTCTCAAGATTACATTTTTGCACCATTTCAAAAGGAGTAGAGCCCACGAACCCAGGCTGAATTTTGTCAAGTGGACAAAACCAAACCGGACCGAAAATAAACAGCTCATTTTGAAGCTTGTGAATATCCCTTCATTTCCCACACACTCGGGTTGCTTTCAAGTAGTTTGTCAAGAGTTCCATATATACTTATATCAATTCCATCTATATATTTCTAAGTATTTCCAGAGCAGAAAGATATCATCATGAAAAGTTCTGGGGTTTAAGAAATAAGAAGGTATCAGGCTTCTTATGTGATAATCTCCTATATATCATAGCTTTGGGCTTTCACAAAGAAGCACTATTGGAGAAGTGTTAAGTATTAAAACAGCTTCATCGTGTGAAGATGAGTTGTTCAATTTTTCCCTTTAAGTGAAGTGAAAGGATATTGACAGAACATAAAATAATGTTCTCATCTTGTCTGATTTAGTGTGTGACTTGAAGACTGCCATAGATTTGTTCAATGGACCTTGATGGATGCTTCCAATCATTGCTTTTTTTCTAGCTGTATCAAGGCCAAGGTCCACCAGATGTCAGTACAATATAAATAATCCAAATTCTTTTATTTAAATGCCAAATATAGAAGACAAAAAAATGTCACAAAATAATGCCATTTCATTGACTTTTAAAAGATTTGCCTATGCCAAACAAGAGAGATTGGAAAACTGGTCAATATAATCTGCAATATGATTTTTATAACTGTTTTTCTCTAATAGCTCTCCGTCATTATTAATGTAAACTGATTTTGTAGTTCTCCTTCCTTGTTTCAGTATCATTCAGTTGTAATTTGTCAGATAACTTTTTATTCACTGATGTTTTATGCATTTACATTCCACTTTACATTTTTCTCTCAATTATTCATTCCTTTCTAAAGAAAGAATCAAATCATGACAGCAATGTATTCTCTGACACGTGTCTTAACCTTATCACAGTTACAGTAAAGGTAATTGTGCCTAACGCCTGCTGGCAATGAGTTGAACTCTTGGGTATTTAGGTATTTCAATAACATTTTTCCCCAAATATTTTGAAATTATAATTTTAGTTCATGAGAAAGTTGTTAGTTTACATCACACACGCACACACAATACTTAGTGAAGAAAAAATAAATTCAGTAGAACTGAGAGAGAAATATGTATAACCAAGCCCATCTTTGTCTCTATTTGTTTATGGGTTCTTTGAGTGGAAAGGCCATAGAGAGCATTTGCTCCTACTGCTCAGCATCACAGGAGCTCTCCTTCTCTCTGGTTTGGTTTCTTTCTTTCCAGGGGATGCCACAGTGTCTACTTCACCTTTCTGATGTCGATACCTTATGTCTTATATCCCTAGAGTGACTACTGCATAGAGTTATAGAGTCACAAAACATGACAAAATAATATGAAGACTGGACAAGGTGATTCCACCCTTTATGCTTGTAATTCTTCATAAGATTTTGCTAACCTGAAAATGGTGCCATGGGCAGGGTCTTCAACTCCTATTTCATTCTTGCTCATTTAACAAAAGCCACTATTACATTCCTTTAAGGAAATGGTGAAATTGTGCTTTTGTCTAATATTTAGGTAGATTTTTTTCCTCCTGTCTTTGAGTATACTCAAAGTGCTTTTATATTACCTTTCAAACCAATTATTTGTTTATTATTTTGTTTAAATAAGTAAAGTGGCTATTTTTTGTGCCACATTTTAAGTATTTCATTAGTTTATGATCTAGACAAAGGGACCAGTCATGCATGTGAACAAAGTAAGAGAATACACTGGAGCCCTAGCCGGTTTGGCTCAGAGGTTACAGCACTGGCCTGATTGATTCCAGCCAAGGGCACGTACCTCAGTTGCAAGCTCGATCTCTGAAAACCAATCAGTGTGTCTCCCTCACATTGATGTCTCTCTTTCTCCCTTCCACACTCTGTGAAAGGCAATGGAAAAAATATCCTCAGCTGAGGATTATTAAAAAAAAAACCAAAAAAATGAACACACTGCAGCTGTTGGGACATAATTCTCTATGGGAAACAGTAAACTTGCAGAACATAAATAACTCAGATCTACTTAAGAGTACCATTTAGGTTGGGCTGATCCCAACAAAAGCAAGAAAACTCAGAGCTAAGGCACCTGAGAAATGATGACCTGGATCTTATCAGTAAAGTCAGCCAAATCAGCCAAAGCGCTGACAAAATATGAAGAATAGGCTGAAAAACTTCTAAAGAAAATGTTACTAAATAAAATTTATTAATCTACAGGAAAAAACAATAAAGATACTACTTTTAAAGTATATCACATTTGCTAAAAGGAGAAAAATTATTTAATTGTTTAAATACATTTTTATAACACATTTGATATGATTTAACCTCTTTTATGATTTCAAAAAAGATAGCAAATAAAAATAAGTGGGAATTTCCTTAACCTAAAGAAAGGCAAAAACAAACAAACACCCACAGCAGAGCTTCAAACCTTCCCCAAGAGTCAAAGAAAATAAAAGGATAACTGGAATCACCATGATGCCGGTTTCAAAACTGGACTAGTGATCTGTTTTGATACAATTTGTACAGAAAATATTCCATTTAGCCTTCTTCCCACCTCCCCTTCCCCACATCACTTTCCCACCTTCCACACTCGCTCAATGGGTCACTGTCATCTTCTTGTTTCTCTCCAGTGGCTTCCACCGTCTTTCCTAGGATTAGACTTTCATTGTGCCTCTGTGACAAGGGCTCCTCACCTCGGGTCGAACTGGCTGGGTCCATGGAAGCTCCAGCTCCCCCTGCTATGTCTAGATTCACATGAAATGCCAGAATGATGCAGAGAATCTGGCTTCCCCCAAGGCTTCCTATAAATGTCCGGTAACAACTCAAATGTTTAGAGGAGTTAATGCCCTGTGAGGCATCGTGACAAAGACATGGGGATGGCACATAAGCGCTGCTCCCTTTCTTCTGTTGACCAAGTGCTCTAAGGAAGACACAGCATTTGCCTCTAGTCTCTCCAAAGACTTCCTTTCGAAAACGGAATTAAATTTAAATTTTTTTTTAATCACCATTTACCCCTCTATACCTTCCTGCCACAGGAGCCTGATGTTTTGCTTGTATTTTAATTTTGTTAACAGCTAGGTTACCTACTATCTTATAATTACTTCCATTCCTTTCTTTCATCACGTTTTCTTTCACTTTTAGGATTGCATCCCCCTTAACTAAAGCATCAGCATAAAATTTTTGCCTCTATCTCTGCTTTCTAGAAAACTTGAATTAAACAAATTACTTATCAGTGTAATAGAATAGGGAAAAAATTAAAAGGGAAATGAATGAAAAATAGAAATCAAACAGCCATTCAGTTTTGATAAATTCCTCTATATAAATAACCTAAAAGATCTGCAGATTAAGTATAAAATTTGAAAACGGTTTAGCGATGACTTTCACATACAAATGCCACATGCCCAAATAGCTGTTGGTAATAAAAAAGTTTGCTACAGGGAGTGGAATACTCGATGGCATTGCGCACGAATCAGCTGCAGCTCGCAAGTGTCTGTGCATCTCAAAAACTCAGCGCTGTCTGAAAAACGCGAGTCATGGAAAAGAACCTGAAGCACGTTTCCATTCGAATAATGTTTCAAAAGACAAAACTATATGCATCTAGTCCCTTATCTAAATGGATATAGTTGGTAATACTACGAAGAAAAGCAAGAAAAGGATTACGACAAAACTGAAACCAGTATTACTTTTTGGGGCACGAGAGAAATGGACAGGATGAGGGTAGTTTTCTATGGAGTTTCCAAGAAAATAATAGTGGTGAGTGCAAGGAAGTTTATTTTTTCTCCCCTTTGCTCTATCTGTAACTGTATACGGTCATAATGTACAATATATTTCACATTAAAATAGTTCTTCAGGAGTTCTTCTGAAGTCTAGATGATATCAAACCCTTCTCTAGAGATACTGGGTTAAATGTGGAATAGGAAGGAAGGATGGTAGCTCGGGAATCTGTTTCAGTAGCTCTGAAGGGAAATCTGTGGCTCAGGTGGCTGCAGGCAGCACCAAGCTAAACTGACAGAGCAGCTTCATCCTCAGTTACATTTCGCTCTCAGAAGCCAGCCTGGAGATCTAAGTACTTTATAAAACTTTTGTTTTCCCTTCTTCATTGAAAATGCGTTTCTAGTTCAAAATAACTAACTTAATAACTTCTAGAGCACAACCCATATATCCATCTGAGGCTGTCAACAGAGAAAAGGTGCAAAATACCATTTTCATGAGGTTTTATTTGAATATATTAAAGCCCCTGCAGTGTGAGGACCTTTGAAAGAATCAAAAATAGATAATATGTGCTTAGGGGGACAAATGCAGGATTTGAAGCAGGCAGCACCTAAGGACAGATTTATTATTGGGGGGGTTCCCCTCTGATATTTTGAACAGACGATACCTTCCTTCCATTTCTCGTAAGATTTGCTGATTACTTTGCGTCTTCTTCATGCAAGGTGAAGATTTCAAGAACCTGAATATGGTATAGAAAAGAATGCCAAGCCCACCACATCGGCCAAAATGTCCCAGCACGTAAAGTAGAGAACTACAGGCTTCACACTGTGGGGTGGGTAGTGCTTCAGTCTCATAAAGTAGAAAATTGCCCCAAACGGAAACCAAGGGAGAAAGTGGAGTCGCAATGGAAAATACATAAGTGCACATTGCCAACTAACAACGTCTAAGATGAGTCAAAGGTTCTATTGCAGCCTTGTCTTAAGTGCAGAGCCCGAGTGTTTACGATGCCTTACTGCACCACATCCTCACGCGAATTTCTTTGATGTCACATGCTTTCTCAAATTGATCCACATTTCCAGATCCTCAGACAAACCTTTCTCATTTAAATCAAAATGGATATACCAATATGATGTTCTAAAAAAAAAAAAAAAACAACACAAAAATGTACATGTCTCCTGAAAATTTAAATCACAGAGTGGAAATTTTACATTGATGAAATAAGGGCCACATGTGTGTATTTATTTGTTATTGGAATTAGTGGAATGAGAATGGAGAACGGGACTGAAGGGGCATAATTAATAATGAACACAGGTATGCTGAATGGCTGAATGACTCCTTAGGGAAACACACAGGCACTCGTGCCCGTGATAAACATGATAAAGCAAACAAACAAACAAGCGGCAGCTTCAGTTAGAGTGCTTTCCTGGGCCCGATCTGTTAAAAGCTGCCCTCTGCCCTTTCCTCCGCAGGCACACAGACTCACAGCAGCTGAAATTACAGAAGGAAAGAGTGAAATGGTTCAAGCCTTGGGAGCCGAATGCAAACAGCCGCTCTGACCTTTAAATCTCTAGTGACTGAATGAGCAGCGGTTCATCCCAGTGCAGTAGGTTTAAAAGGATTAGTCATCAGCTGTGCGTGTTTTTTCAAATAGTATAGGTATCTGAATTGAGCGAACATTTGCAATTAATAAAGAACACGTCAAAATTTACTTCTGCCCACCTGCTTGATGGGTATCTTGGAAAGGGTTTGGTGTGGTTAGAAATAGTACGGAGACAGCATTAAGCTTTTCAGAAGAAAACAAAAATGTTTATTCATATTTCACCATCACCACTTCCAAGCTGCTTTTAACAATTGTTCAAAAGAAGTGCAGTGGGATTGAGTGAACACAGTGTGTGCAGCAGGGCAAGTCCATCGCAGTGGCGGGAACAGCACGCTCAAGGTCTTGGTTCCTTTGCAGTATAAATGTCTCCAGGAAACAAGGCCCAGCGGCCAGCCGCTGGACATCAAAGGACCGAGAAATGGAGAATGGGCTGGGCCTGTCAGGCCTGCTGATTAAGGCTGATGGACGGGAATGAAACCGGCTTCCGCAGTGTAATGAGCATTGTGCATATGTTGAACGCAGGAGTAACAGCACAACAATGCAATGGGACTAAGAACACTCTGAACAGTGAGGACCCTGGGCAACCGCCAGCGCCACGTAGTGATGGGTACCCAACTCTCCTTGGTTGACACGTTGTTGAAACGTAGATACGAAATTAAATGGTAAACCATTTTTCGGGTTACTCTTGCTAATGTTTCTTGTAAGCTGAAAGGAAAGCATCCTTTGAGCCATAATATATAATGATACAAATGTGACATAGTAAATCTATAAAGAATGAACTTCTCTTTTGGTATGTTAGACTTTTTCTGGTCTTTTTTCCTAAATTTGGTAAATAAGGGACCTTTTATAAGAGCTCTTAGTTAATTACATTTATAGAATGCCAGGTAAACTTTACTATTTTTTGTTTATTTTCTTTGTATAAAGTTAAGGAGCAATATTTGGATTATCTGATAGCCATTCTAAGCAATTCAAAGATAGTTTGAGATATAAAGGATGATTTAGTGACTGAAGATTAAGTTTGAGAAAGGAAATATCAAGAATTCAAAGGGGATCCCAGCCGGGCGTGACTGAGAGGTTGAGCATCGACCTAGGATCCGAGGATCGCAGTTCCATTCCCGGTCAGGGCACATGCCCCTTTGGGGCCTCGATCCCCAGTCGGGGGCATGAGGGGGCAATGACGACTGACCCTCTCATCACTGATGTTTCTCTTTCTCTCATTCTCCCTTCCTCTCTCTGAAATTAATAAAGATATATATATATATATATACACATATATATATATATTTTTTAAAGAATTCAAAGGGGAGAAAATACTTAAAGATAGGTCATGATTTTTTAAATTAAGAAAGTATTATAGGCAATATTTAAAAACCAGACAATAAGTTAAAGTAGT
This sequence comes from Miniopterus natalensis, assembly GCF_054644295.1. Lineage (NCBI taxonomy): Eukaryota > Metazoa > Chordata > Mammalia > Chiroptera > Miniopteridae > Miniopterus > Miniopterus natalensis. The sequence continues at coordinate 30,474,373 of NC_142086.1, forward strand.
TTTTAGGTAGGAGTTTAACTTTTTTCAAAGATAGAGAAACATGTTAAAATGATAGAAAAGACGGTCAGAAGTACATAAAGTTAACAAAATGTTTTGAGACTAAAAACGTTTGTGTTCTGGGTATAGAATAACTTGGTTGCCTCACAGAAGGATAATTCAAATTAAATTTTCCCATTTTGTATATTATCCATGTAAAATTTAGAGAAAATTTTATTAATAAGTATTTTTATTATGAATTAAACTCATCAATATTCAGTTAATTTTGTTAAACATTTTGGGATATTTCATTGTGTTTTTTTTTATTTTACTTTTATTCATAAACTTTTAAATTAATCTTAATATATCATTATGTATAGAGCTAGACATAAACAAATATAAAGTTGCATAAATAGTAAATCAGAGCTTTTATATTTAGCTTTAAAGTTAACTTTACAAACATAGTAAATACAACAATGTATTGATCATATTTGAATTTACAACCTTAATTAAGTATAACGATTCTCTAAAACTGACAGACCACATTCATTAACTCACATGTATGTTCATACATTTATGTATTATTATACCTAGTATAGTCTCAATCATTATATTAATTAGCATCTTTAACCAAAGCAACCAACTTTTCTTTCCTTCTGACACAAAGAAGCTGAAAGACACGAAAACAAGAACTACTACATGTCTGTTTTCATTCACCGGAACACATTTCATGTCACTTTTACAAATTTAAAAATAGCAAGAGCTCTACCATAACTAATATTTTCCAAAGTCATTTGCACACTTGTTGATTGCTAGTTACTTTAAATGTAGAAGAACTAATTTTACTGACCAAAGTTTTATATGAAAACATTATCCAAATAGCCTTTATTTTGTTAAATTTAAAATCTGCCATGGTCTTAAAGTTACCTAAAGATCTATAAATTTCAAATGGATTCAGTTAAACACAGCTTTGTATTTTTATAATCTTACTTTGTGAAATCAATGATAATTTAAATGACACAAAAATAATATAAGAATTATAAAAGTTTAAGTTAAGAGAAATTTAATCCCAGTCTCCCACAAACTAGAATGAAGGACACTGGCTTTAGTTTTATGCAATTAAATGAATAAAGCAACATATTAAAGCATTTAAATCAAAATCAATAAGCCACTTTAAATTTTCAAAGATTCGTCTATTTATATGGTTATTATGTTTAAAAAAGTTTTAACTTATAAATTCTTGTGCTCAATTCTTTAAAAAACTAAATAATATTTAAAACAACTTTTATTCTGATCTTGGAACTAGGGCTCCTCTTATTTTAACTAATATACAATGATATTACCTAATTACATTTCTTAGTTGCAAGATAAGCAGGAACAATTTCTTACAGAGCCAAAATGTTTAAGTTCAAGAAACAACAATTGATTGTCCTCATTCCTTTTAAAAATTCTTAACATTCTATCTCTACAGTTTCTAGTATGCAAAAATATTGGCAGCATTTAACTTATTTTCAAAGTGCTCCAAAAAATGGGAAAAGGCAACAGAGATGAAGAATAGAAAGAAAAATAGATAGATAAATAGATATAGATAAACATGGAAGGGGGAGAGACACAGAGAGAGGAAAACAATCAGTTACAGGTAGGTTAGGCAATGTCCTACAGTCTTGATAACTTCATCAAGCCACAGATTTAAAAGGCATTATTTAGGCATCACTTATTAATCTAGGAAGCATAGTAGAATGAGGTGGGAGAGGAGGGATTTCATATTAAGTCTTTTAGACAAACAATCATCTCTCTCCATATATATGTCTAATTCATGAATCCTATTTATAAGACAGATTTCCCAAAGTGGTACCCAAGTTCAAATATTTGATACTATTAGTTCCATGAAAAGTAAGCATGCATAAAACCAGATAGTCAGGAGATATATTAGAAAATTGGGTCCTCCCCACACTTGGTTAAGGGGCTGAGAGATAAAGAATCAGATCCCTCAAAGACTGCATCTTACCTTATCCTCAGTAAGAGTTCTAGTGTAAGAAAAAAAGAAAAAACCATAAATAATATTACCAGGAACAAGTGGCATTAATTAATTAAAAATTATTCTTTCTAAGTGCTCAAATAAAAAAAGCCAAAACACAGATATAAAGCCGGATTTACTCCAGGCTCCATAAGGAAGAAACTTGAGAAGAGGAGGTGACAAGGGACCTCTGAGGTTTCCTAGCCTTGCACAACCCCCTAGTCCAAGTAATGAGAGATCTTAGTATATCTTGGGGTAAGTGGGGGGTGTAACTCCTTATTTTTTGGAGATGCTAAAATAAGAGCACCAGACAGCAGGTGAGAAAATAGAATTTTACACCTAGTATAGCAGGAAAGGCATTAGGAAAATCAGACTTTTAGATTTCTGGCACTTAGCAGAAGTTGTATACATTAAAACAGGTAGATGAAAAAGAGAAATAGAAACAGGGAATGTTGTGTGTGTGAGGAGAGAGAGATATTCCATGAATATTAGTTAACTATCATCAGTTCTATGAAAAGATGGTCCATGTACAGAAAAGTGTATTTGCAAGATTTGTTAATAATTCTCTGTTCAAGAAGTATTTAGCCTAGGGGTAAGTCTGTAAAAAGCACTTTCTGTGATCATAGGTTTATCAAGAAAATAGGCTGCAGAAAATCTTAACTTTGGAAAGAAATCAGGGAAGTTAAGAAATTTTTCCAGTTCATACCACGTGCAAATTCCAAATTAAGACTAAAATTCAACAAAAATGCTAACCAATATGTGTTAAATATACTTAATTCAAATTCTTCATACAACTCCAAATTCTTCTTGCAAATTCTTTTTAAAAGCCAAGAAGAACAGAACACAAGAGTGTATCATAGGAGACTGGGCTATGGAAAGTTGATTATCCAAAAAAAAAATTTCAAATCAAAGATCTGCATGATGCTCCAGATGTATTGATTTAATACCATTCTAGTGAAATTAGAGTAGTGATGTTGACTGGAAAAAAATCATGACCAAAAGTCCTCTTAGAACTTAACTGCATACTCAGTCCCAATAGGCACACTATGTTTCAAAGAAGTCCCTGAAATCATTGTTATTATGTTTATGCTAGAGCATAGGCATAATAGTTCTGAAAATAAATATGTTTAGTCCTAGGATAGTTTCATAAAAAGGTCTAGGATCAACAAGCTTGTATCTGATGTCCAAAAAGATCTAGATTCCAGATGAAAGAGGACATCTAGGAAGGAGTATATATCAGCAAACTAGAAAAGGGTCAAGTCTTTCCAATGTGACAGGACCTATGGAACTTTGAGTGCCTGGATGATATGACAGATTTGTCTTCCCAAATCCACACGTTGAAGTCCTAACTCCTAGGACACTCAGAATAAAACCATATTTGGCAATAGGGCTTGTGAAAGGTGATTAAATTAAAATGAGGCCATTAGGGTGGACCCTAATCCAATATGACTGATACCTTTAAAAGAAGAGGAAATTTGGACACATAAGAGAGACACCAGGGATGGATGTGTACAGAGGAAAGAACATGTGAGGACACAGAGAGAAGGTGGCCATCTGCAGGCCAAGGAGAGAGGCCTAAGGAGAAACCAAACTGGCTGACACCTTGACCTTGGAATTCTAGCCTCCAGAACTCTGTGAAAACAACTTTCCATTGTTTGAGCCACCCATCTGTGTATTTTCTTACGGCAGCCCTAGTATACTAACATGAGTAGGTAACTCAGATGTTGCACCAGCACTAAGACTTCTTTAGCCTTTTAAAAAATCTTTGTCATTTTCCTGAGTCCTTGGATTGGTGGTTTCTTTTTTATAGGTAAATTTCACCAGAGAAACTTGAATAAAGTGTAGTTAACTAGATCTAACCCCAGAGACCTTGTCTCTATAAATTTGAGGTAAAGCCCAGAAATCTGAAAATTTACATGTATTCTGTATGATTCTGATGTTGAAATGCTAAAAGCATACTTTTTGAGATTACTTCCATGGATTTATATGGGGAATACCTACATCTAGGGAAACTATGATTACAGATATTATCTGACCAGCTGGGGACATGTATAGGGGAATTAGGAGTGTAGGGTTGCCTTTATACTGTCACTTTAAAATCATAAATGTGCAGAATGTTCCAGATTCATTTTTTTATGATTGTATGATGCCCTGTTTTGATTCATTTAATGAATTACTACATTGTAGTGGTTTATTACACAAAGATAGTTTAAAATCAATCACCATGTCATGTTTGTCATGCTGGTATCTCTCTCCAGTTTCCTTACAGGTAGCATATCACTATGGTCCTAATATAGCTGGTTTCACAAGTATATGCCCAGCAAAGTCACTTTTGCACTTAGAAGAATTGCACCCTTGATTTAAGACTCAGCTATTGCCATCTTAAAATTCTTAATAATTTTTTAACAAGAAGCTCACATTTTCATTTTGCACTGGGCCCTGCAAATTGTGAAGCTGGTTCTGGGTAGCAAAGCAAATTTAGGACTTACTACCAAGACTATACTTTCCATTTCTGTTTTCAGCCTCAAAAATGGAGTTGAATAAAAACCCTTAAAACTCTCCCTGCTTAATTGTCACTAATGATACGGAAAATGTAGCTGAAACTGTTTTTTTCACATACTACTACTATCCTCTAACCTACAGGAAAGGGTGTAAGAATAGCTGGTTTTAAAAACTAATAGGTGAATATGGTATGCCCCTCTTTCTTTATCTTTATTTGTCAACTATTTTAAAATTCTTTAACCATAGGTTTATGGCACAGCTTATTTTTCATACTTTAAATATACTAAGGAAAACCATATTAGGAATGTTAATCTTACATTTCAAGCTACAAAACTTCTTTTGTCTTTTGTTTTTCCTTTCTATATTAAGTACAATTATGGAAAATAAGATTTTTATCTATTCAAAATTACATGTTTAGAGAAGAATTAGAGTAGTGCTTAAAACAGTCTTCAATCCCTTTTTTGTTCCCTCTCATTTCACATTTGTTATACTCAAGGAAACAAAATTATATATTATAATTTAGAGAAAATTACTTCCTGCAAGTCTATACTCTATAAATTTAATTCCAGAAAACTGATGAAGGCTTAAACATGAATTAAAATGTGTATGTAATAATAAGAATTGCAATTACAATAATATCTAATATATATTGGTATTCACTGTGCAAGGCATTTTTTCTAAGTACTTTCCATATATTTGATGTCCCTGTAAGAGTTTGGTGTGATCAGGCTATTTTAGATGATAAAACCAAGTCACAAAGAATATAGCCACTGGTCCCCGTATCTAGAGTAATTGTAGAGAAAAGATAGATACCTGACTACAATATTAGGTAGAATACAAATAGAAATTTTCAAATGCCCTCTCTTTTTGTTTTAATCAATAAAAACTATCTACTTGTTTACATACTTTTGGGGTTACTTATAAGTGTCTGAAGTACCAACATACAGAAGATCTAAGTAGCAAGATCTATGCAATGTATCAAGAAGTTCTGAGTTAATATTTTTGTAATAGTTTATTGAATAAGTGTGCACTATGGGCTATTAATCTTCAACATGGGTCACTAGCCTTCAATAGCTATTTGAAATAAAGGGACATTTTGGAACTAAAGAGTGAACTGTCTGCACTGTGTGGTTCTTTAAATGTTCTAACACCCCTAATAAGGGACAACTCTCAAAACATCAGATTGGATGTAAGTTACATCAGATCCATGAGCTTAACACTTATGTGGCTGTAATTATTGAACATTAGGTAGTTACTATTATGAAAACCTAAATGTGTGTATGTTTTTGTCCTATGATGATGACTTTATTTACTCTATCCCCATGTCAAGTGAGAGAAGATGAGAACTAAGACATTCCCAAGGTAGAATATCTGGAAGGCCTGGCCCATACACAAGGTCCCTTGACTTTGAGAAAGGTAGCCACAGTTCCCAGAAGCAGAGGGAGTAGAACTAGAGAAAAGAGGAAAATAAAGTTATAAATCAGAGCCAAGTAGACAGTCCAGGATTATTTTGCAGATCTAGAGAAAGTAGGAAACAAAGGGAAAGTAAAGAAGTAAAGATAAGACCAAGACATCAGGAAAGGCTATTTAAACACAAGGTTGCATGTCAGAGTCGAGATATGGATCATGGAAAAATACTTGGGCTAATCTGAGATATTTTCATTGGCTTCTGTTGCCATTAATTGAGTTTACCTAGGGTCTATAACCAAAAAAGGTGAATGAGCAGATTAGGGTAAAAGGTAGATTAACAGAGGTTTTATAAGTAGCATTTTTAATTTCAGTTATAAAATTTTAGGTACAATAAAATGAAGTAAGGTATTATCTCCTCACTCCTATTTCTTGTGTGTATGGTGGCATCACGACTTGCCTTAAAAAATATGATTTCATTACCTGAAATTCAAAGATGGAAAATCATTTAGTCAATGAATATTTACTGAGTACATACTGTGTGCCAGCACTGTTATAGGGCTCTGGTAATACAACAATCAATCAAGGAGGCAAAAATCTATGCTCTCAAAGGCCTTACATCAGTTTTGATTGATTGAAGTGAGTGCTTGGAGTTCTGTGCTAGGATGTATCCTAAAGTACCTTAGCTCTCCAAAGGGGATTAACCATGATTGCTTAGCAATGCCAGCCACTTGCAGAAAGCATACCAGTGTGTCTGCATTTCTGTGTGTATCATGTGTATGTTTTGCTGGGACGTGGGCCTGACCTAGAGCCCAAGGTCTAAACTTAAGCTGACAGATTTTGACATACAGAGATATTTGGACCTACTAGTCCACCCCAAGAAGAAGAGGCATTTAGAAGATTTGAATAAAATTCACTGCCTTTGTTAGCTCACTGACTAGCAAACGCAGTTAATTGTATATGCTAATCAAATTCCTTCCAATCTACATCATCTCACTCCAACTCATCCCATAACGTATATAAATGTGGCCTCTTTTCTTTCCTGAGTATTTTTATCCAGATAATAATAATAGGAGCCAACAATAAATAAATTCTTACATACTCAGCACTTGTCCAAAGGCTTTATCTGAATTAATCCACCTAATTTTTAAAATAATTCAGTGGAGCAGGTACATGTCTTATAATTACCTCATTCTATAGACAAAGAAACTAAAGTACAGAGAGGCTGAGTAATTTTCCCACGTTTGCAGTTAGCAATCCTGAGGGCCAGGATTTGGACCTAGCAAGGCTCTCTTCTCCTCTCAGAGTTTGTTGCATAAAAACTGCACACACACATGCTGCCTTTTTTTTTTAAACTATCTTTGTCTACTTTACTTTAGTTTGAAATATTTTTGTTTTTCCTGATGTGATGAAGATAAATAGAAAGAATATAAGGGAAAATAAAGCAATGAAATTGTTTAATTTATTCAACAACTATTTATTGTATATCTATGGTATGCTTGAGACGTCTTTGGTACTTGGGATGCAGTGGGAACAACAATAACAACAAAACAACAAAACAAAACAAAACAAAAAACCTATATTCTTGTTTGTAAAAGATATCATTCTAGGCATCAGAACAAGTAAAATGATAAATAGTATTTTTCAGGTAATGAAAACTGTTATGAATTTTTAAAAACCACTATAAGGTTACTGAGCACAACAGGTGGTCAGAGAAATCCTTTCTGAGCCATGTCAAAGCGAGGAAGCATGTCCTGAATATATCTGCAGAATTTCCTGGCAGAGGGAAGAAAGGGTATACAGGCTGTAAGAAATAAAAAGGGAGGTACTGTGCAAAGAGTGGACAGGGTAGACTGAAAGAACCTTATGTCAAAGAAATAACCAGGAGCTGCAAAAACACTGGGGCTTGTAGAGCATGATAAAACTCTGAATTTTATTCACATGCCAACCTAAGTCAAACAAAAAGGCTTCTGCTATGAAGAAGTAGAAGTTAAAAAAAAATTGCTTGTGTTAAAGGCTAGGGCCATGAGTGGAAGGTTAACTTTTTACTTACAGACTGCAGCTGGGAGTTAACTTGCCCAGTCCCCTTGTGATTCCTTAATTCAGTCTCATTGTCAGAGAATGTGCAGTCTTATTGACTGGGACCTTCAGCAAAGGAGTCTACTTTGGGTTTATCACAGCACATAGGGCATGTGTTTGAAAGACAGAGAAGTGGACATGTTAAATTTGTATGTATCTTCCTACAAGTGCAAATAATAGCAATCTTTGTTAAAACATCATAGCTTTCCTTGATCACCATAGCCTTCTTTTTTCATAAGCAACACTGTCTTAATTATCTGAACATATTGGTAAAATTTTGGACATAATTGTAAATTGTGAGGACTGCATATATGCTCCCAAATGGTAGGCAAAAAAGACTATTTTGCTGTGATCTGTGAATGCCAAAGACAACTAGAAAGTAGTTGTCTTTTAAAATGGTGATAGAGTTACAATAAAAATTTTGAAAGCTGTCAGCATTTCTCTTGTATATATTGGCATTCTGGGGAACTATTCATAAGAAATCATAAAAGGAAATATGCTATTAGACTCCCACCTTAGTCTTATCCTGCCCTAGCAAGTGTTTTTGTAATGACAAATCAGAAATTTAAAATATATAATCCTAACCTCTAATCAGTAGAAAGGATCTTCAATATCGCATAACAAAGCTCAATGTACTATTGAACTTGGAATTATTTTAAAAAGTTAACTCTTGGGATTTTTATTCAGAAACAACTGGAAAACACTATTTATTGTTAAAGAGACATTAACCAGTTCAAAGGCCTTAGCAACTTTCTGTTTCATCAGAATATTTCCTGTGATTGTTAGAATTAGAGAGGTTTACTAGCTACATACAAGTTATTACAGTGTCATTGTTCATGTCGTTTAAGTTGAGGCCATATCAGCAGTTTTTCTATAAACTTTTTTTTCAGAGTTTTAGAGTGCTATAGTCAAACAAAAGAATATTGAATATGTAAACAACTTCCAGAAATCTTAGAGACGAAATCATGACTCCAGATCCTTATTTCCTCTCTCCACAAACCTAAAGCCAGAGAGCAAGGTAGCAGTAAATTACAAACTAATCTTTGGGTACCAAAAAAATGAAGCATTAAATTCTAAGGGCATACGTAGCTCCACAAATACAAATCTGCTGTCAAATCTAAAGTTATGAATCATTTGTAGCAACAGCAAAAGATTTCTCTTTGATTGTTGGATAGATTCAGCCACCAAAGCAAAGCTAATGGAGAGTTTCTAAAATTTGTATTTCATAAGCTCTTCATTGCTGACCCTTATGCAATATGCATGGTTTTTGTTGGTATCTTTCATTCTTTTTTTATGGTCAAAGGTAAAACAGACTTTTGTTATATAGGTAATGCCATGAAAGGAAAGAAAAAAGTGGACATAATCTTCATGTTGACCAAGGTGGTGTTAAGTTTTTTTATTTTATCACAAGTATGATCTGATAAAAAAATTCTCAAATAAAGCAGAAAATCCCCACGTATTTATAACCACTGAAAGTACATTATGAAGTGTAACAGAAGCAAATAATTTGCTCACACCAGGTGATGACTATTTTATGCACAAAGGTATAAAACCTATTCTAGTAAGTGAAACTATAGATTTTTTTTACAGAATTGAGGCCATTCTCCCACCATGTATGTAAAACCTGGCCTGTGATGAAATATTTAAAGTGAATTTAAAGTGTCTGATATATAAACTTGACTAAAACATTTATTTATTCTTTCTCTAAAAATGGAAAATCTACATGCCTGTCATATCAGATAAATTAAGCTGAATATGCCCTCATGAAAGGCGGTGCATAGGCCACTGCATAATACAAACTAATATCAACATAAATTATTGGTGTTGCGAAGCTTCAGCCAAATAGAGTTAATTTTCCTTATTTACTTAGTTATGTTGTATAGTTTCCTGGATTCCCTGAATTAATGAACACTGAATCATTACCCCCTAGAGAAAATATAAGGGTAGGTACTTTACTTGGCCACAACATTTGGTCAACTGATCAATACAAAACCTTGTTTTATGTGTGCTTCTGTTTAAAGACAGTGCATTTTAATATACTGTTGATAAATTAACATTGAACTCACAGCCAATAGCACTATAGCTTATGCCTCAAGGAAGCTCATCTCACATGAGTGATTTCTCTGCAAGGCATATAACAGCTTTCTCAAGCTCCAGAAAACTAAACAGCACTTCAACACTATGCTTGGAAGGCACTGTAGACAGTGAAACCATTAACATAATGCACAAAAATGCATAAAATGTAACACTAAATAAACTACAAAAAGATATTGTAGTGTAAGAACTGACACAAGAACAGAGAGCTTTGCCTTATTTGTCCCCAGATTTGCATGGGCATTGCAGATTTTTTTGCCACTCTACCAGTGCATATGTCTTCAAATCACTTTGAAAGAACCATGAGTATTGATTTTGACATTAACAAGTAAATTTTAGAGAGTGGGCAAATTCACAAATATGGAATCCAGAAACTATGAGGATCAACTGTATTCCAACTGATTAGTTTATTAGGAAAGAACTCAAAGAAGTTTGCAAAATTTATTCAAAAGGCCCAGCATCACTTTATCATTCTAAAATCAACATTAATTTCAAATTAAGTTGTTATTATATTAAATTACATACATTATTATTTTGGTCACTTATTTAAAGTGACCTAAATTTGACTTCATTAACTTTCTTCTAACATGTCCATTTAAAATATGCAGATTACGTAAAGTATCTCTTCGGGCTCTTTATTAAATAATTAAATAATTAAAAACACTCCTATTAGTCCAGAAGACTAAAACAAATAATTGTGTCATGTCCACATGTCACCTATAGAAAACTTTCTTTTTTCTTAATCTTCACCCAAGGATATGTTTTTATTGATTTTTAGAGAGAAAGGAAGGGAGAGAGAGAGAAAAAAAAAAATCCTTGTGAGAGAAAAACATGATTGGTTGTCTCTTGTACTTGCCCCAACGGGGATCAAACCCAAAACCTAGGTACGTGCCTGACAGGAAATCTAACCCTCAACCATTTTGATGTACAGGAAGACACTCCAACCAACTAACCCACTTGGTCAGGGCTATAAATAACTTTTAAATGAAAGCTAAGTACTTAATACATACTCATGCAAATATCTTTTTAAATTTTTTTTAATTTATCTTTATTGTTGAAAGTATTACAGATGTACCTTTTTTTCCCCATTGACCCCTTCCACCCTGCACCCACCCCCACCCCCAGCCTTCACCACCCTATTGTCTGTGTCCATGGGTTATGCATATATGCATATAAATTCTTTGGTTAATCTCTCCCCACCTACCCACTCCTACTTTCCCTCTGAGATTTGTCAGTCTGATCCATGCTTCTATGTCACTGGATCTATTTTTTCCATCAGTTAATTTTGTTCTTTAGATTCCACATATAAGTGAGATCATGTGATATTTGTCTTTCTCTGCCTGGCAAATAACTTTTCTCTCAAAAGCAATCTTCCTCCAGATATTTTCTGAGTCAAATTCTCCTCTATTTGCTAAGACAAGCTGAGGGAGTATAGCATGATCTGAACTACAATTTGTGTTAGATATATAATCAGTTAGATGCGTAAAACTTGGATTTCAGTGAAATTATGACCATTAGTAATTGGGATAGGTGAGTGGGAGAGAACTCTAAATCTCTCTCCTTCAATTTTCATCATTTTTGCCCAAGTCACCCTAAATAGTATCTTTTTCTCAGCCTTTCATAAAGTGATAATAAAAACATCTTTAGAAAATGTTTCTATTTTTAAAGTGATGCGTATATATATTTTCTAAATAAAAATAATGTACTTTGCCATGTAAACATAGCTTCAGGATAAAACCCCTACCTCTTGCTCCAAACAGATTTCCAACTCAAAAAATAACACAAAAATCCTGAATAGCTCATGAAGTATCAGAAATTATGAAAGAAACTATATTCAATTTTAAAAGAAGTGAGTACCCAAAGGTTTTCTTTAGCTAGAAGCATGTGATAAATGAGAAAATATGATGTGATTTTTAAATAAGCTTTTCAAAAATAGATTACAATGTGTATCATAGCCAGAGGAAATGTTATTCGGTGGGACATCCTGAGTACATATTTAAGTCATGAAAGAGAAACTGCTTTTGTCAGGTAAATAAAGCAGTCTCCGCCACCTCATGCATCCAATTATCACAAAGGAATAAAGAGAAAATGAACAAATTAAATAGAAATAATTATACTCTCAATTGGAAATTCAATATCACAGATAAAACTCTACCCTTCTTTAAAGGGCAACACCTAGCCAGCTGCCTTTCTATTACGATTGGCTCTCATTGATAGAACATCTTTAATTTAGATATGGTCCTCTAGAGCTTGTTGGACAAAAAGCATTACATGAATCCTATCAGGATATTTAGTTTCTATACATGATTTGTACATTTGTTTAGGGCAAGAAGAAGAGATATTATAAAAGTAAGCCACTAGGCAAAAATCAATTCTAGGTGTTGTAAATGATGATATTACATCTCAACCAAAATGCATTTTTGATATGTGATATTATGCTGACATTAAATTCAACTTGCATTAAGTAATAAATTATATTTTTAAACACCAACATTCCATTAACATTTATATCAATGTCAGCAATAAATATCTAGTGCTGTATAATGAAGCCATCTCAATATTTATTTCCTTGATGGAAATCCTTGCTGTTCATAAGAAATGACAAGCTAGCTGTCAGAATGAGCTAGCAAATGGAAAACTTAAGATACATAAAGGATATATAATTTGGATATTTTATATAAGAGAGGACTTTCTGTTTCCAAATTTTTTTTAACTGCTATAACTAAGTTTCAAATTTCACCTTTGGAAATTCATTAAGGTCTCAAGAGATTGTTGGTTTCCAAGAATTATTCATTAAACTATGAAGAATTTTAGCATAATATCTGAAAACACTGGAAGGATAACAAATTAAGACTATCATTCTATGGCAAAATAAAGCATAGGTGCTTAGAGGGAATGGAGTGACAGGGAAGTCTCCCTTAAAGAGCATAGACTTTTAACCCTTGCCTGGAGCTTCCTCAAAAGTCTGTGAATGTTGTTTTGGGGTATGGCACATGTACATGGAGAGGAGTTAGTTGACTTGATCACATGAGCTACATTAAATAAGGGTTTCTTCTAGGAAGAAAGGACAAAAATATCCATGTTGCCCAGTCAGAGTGGCTTAGTGGTTGAGCATTAACTTATGATCCAGGAGATCTCATTTCAGTTCCTGGTCAGGGCACATGCCCAGGCTGCAGGCTCAGCTAGATCCCCAGTAAGGGGCGTGCAGGAGGTAGCCGATCAATAACTCTCTCATCATTGATGTTTCTCTCTCTCTCTCTCTCTCTCTCTCCCTCTCCCTTCCTCTCTCTGAAATCAGTAAAGATATATTTTTTAAAAATGCCCATGTGAATTTTTGAATTAAATTTTAAGAACAAAAAATTTCAAAAACATATTGTTAAATCAAATTATATCCAATCAAATTATTATATTGAATCAAATTATATCTTCTCATTTACATTTTAATGTCTCAGGGAATTTTTCTTCTCCACTAATAACTTAGGCTGAAAAATATAAAAACATTTAAACACCAAAGAAAAATGACCACAATACTTTTCTTGCATTTAGACCTAGAGCTTCTTTTACCCATATCACTCAAGTAAAGGAAAGTACATTGCTTCAGAAAAAAAAAGTCAAATCTCTCTGCAAATTTCTTTATTTCTACTTACTCCATGCAATTATAGCCTTATCTATCATGAGAAAAATTGTAGATTTAGGTAGAGAAGATGTTGCTGTATGGCACACATCTCATTTGTTTGTCATAAATCATCAGTAAGACCGGTTGAACACATGCAAGCATCTAAGAGAAAGCAAGTCTCGGAGTTCAAGTGTTTTGCCTAATGCCACTTATATCCTAAGTAAAATATAACCAGGACCAGAAATCAAAGTGTCTGCCTTTTAGACCTGTTCCTTGTCTTCTAATTGAGCTACCACATTACATTACCTTATTCAGATTACTCTTAAGGCATCTGAGACTTACCACCTTTACTGGTTCTTTCTGCAGCCACAAGCTATCAGTATTCCAACTTTATTTTTTTTTTCAAGTGGTGAATCGATCATTATAAAGTAAGAAATAATAGTAAGAAAAAGAGATGCAAACCCCACTTATCATCACTGCATTCATACACTGCTTGAGCTATACCCACTTGAGTCATAGGGAAGGTTACAAGAAATAAAGGACAGTTTCAATAAACAAAAGATCTCAGCGGAAACGAAAGCTTATGGTTTAGGACTCACTCAAGGAATGGCTTCGTTTATTTCTACAGACTTTTAAGCTATTAAAAATCCTTATTCTTTTTAGTTGATAGTTAAAATTCCATTCAATCAATAGCATAACAGGAAGTTGCCCAGGGTCATGGAAGATGGGATCAGAACACCCACCCAGGCAGCCTAGCTGAAAACATTTACACTGGGCTTGGATTTAGGCTTTGTGCCTGTCTAATCCATGGCCATGGTTATTTGCAATAGATTCTACAAAACCTCCCCAACTCAGTTCTGCATTTGGACAAATAATTACTCTTTTAAGTACCTGAGAAGATCATAATTATGTTTTTTCACTGAATTTGGTAACTGACTGTATGTTTAATTAACTGTTTCTTCATTTTCTCGGTAATAAATTTTGTTAAGACCTACATCAGAAATGAAAGAGAAAGGAAAAGATGCAGGTCACTGAAACTTGGAAAGCAGTGAGCTTGCTCTTGACTGTCTGTGCTAAAGAAGAGATACTCAAATAGTTGAAACTTAGGGTTGATTTTGAGCTGACGAAAGCATAGAAGGAAAACTCCAGTATTCAAATAGTATTTCTTAGTGCTATGATCTTTCTTATTGCTGAAGATTAATGTATGTGCATCTGCATACACACACCCAAACATACACACCCCTGAATAGTGTATGACTATAAATAGCTTGCACAAGAGTATCTCATTCTTTGAAAATTATGTAACAAAATATTAGCTTTATATTAGGAGCCTCTGCCTACACTTAGCTCATCCCTGCTATTTCCAGAATTACCTCCAAGGTATCACTTTTTGTTTTTTGTTTTACTTTTATTCCAACCTCAAAAATGGAAATTCAGAAAGTCTAGTTTTAAGTGATGCAAAAGGAAGATTACAGCAGAAAAATTCAGGATCTGTTAATATCAACTTTTTCAAGCTGTTTTATTTGTTTACAAGGTGGGTTCTTTTACTAGAGAGTAAACTTTTTCTAGGACAAATTGTTTTCTTCTCTCTTTTTTGTGGATCTACCACAGCACTGGATTGGCCACAGATTAAACACTGAACGAATACTTCACAAAAAAAAAACCAAACAACAACAAAAATCAGTCAAACGATTCTCAGATATTATAGTGATTCCCTTTGTTCTGTCTTAGTTTTGATCTGTTCTCTGAAAATTGAAGCTGTACTACTTTTAAAATGTCGAACAAAAGACACTGAATGTGATACCACAGTTGAAAAATAAATTACCTTACTTTCCCCCTGTTGTGATCTATGTTTAAACATGACTGTACTATTTAGGATAGAATTGCTCCGTATAAACCACTGAAGATAAATATCTCTCAGACAAAATCATGGACTTTCATGTTGTAAAGATAGTTCCTGGTGAGCTCATTTAGCATGCGCTGAAAAGTAGCAAGGTACAGTTAGAGAGCAAAGATTTCTTAATGTTGGCGGAGCCCTGACTGCCTTTCTGCAGCCTGGATCTGAACACCTGAAGGTCTCCTCAATGTCATCGGAGAGCAAGAGCCAATCAAGTGAATGTGTATTATCTAAGAGGTGCTCTGCACTTGGATAGGATACCAAGAACTGCCAATATTTCTAGTTCTGGTCTATTTTTTTAAAGGGCAGCAAGTGGTCCTGAATATATACTGATGAAGAATATGTGGGTTGACATTTTAAAATTCAGGCAGAATAGCTGTGCTATCATCTTAAATGATACTCAATGTCTATAGGGCTTCCTCTAAATGCCATTGGAATTATATTTCTCAGTGCCCTATGAGTCAAAGTCAAGGAAAAAAGCCACCAAAATTTTTATGCTAAACCAGCTCATGACAGAAGAACCCTTAAAGATAGGACTGAATCTGTGTGATGGGAAAGCAAATTATATTTAATCCCAGTGTCCCTGTGATCTCTTTTAAAATCCCTATTACCTCTTTTATTGGCATAGATGGTCAACTTGACTATTCTGTTGCCCGATACCCAAGGCTTCATTATCAGAGTAAAGGAGGTAATAAAAATTCACAGTGATACTTCAGTATTCCCTGATACTTATTCAGTATTTTTGTAGAAATACTTTTACACACATTTTAAACTGGCATCAACTTCAGCAGCCCAACATATTTTATTGTGCTCATTTTACAGAGAAGAAAAATAAGATTCAGATGAATTAGAGAATTTTAATATAACTAGTGACCTATAACTGCAAACCCACACCTTGCTTCACTCTAGGAATCTCTTCAGTATATGTTTGTTTGTTCCCTTAAAGAAAGAACAAAGCATACCTCTGAAATGAGAGACCAAAGGATCTGCAAACTCCTTTTCTCTTTGAGCATCCTTATGAATACCTGTTTAAAGAAATTCGAATTGTGTAACAAAGTTACAAGGCATAGTATTGAAGAAGTAAGCAATAACATGTTTTGGAAAAACATACCGAACTGCTCACATCTTATAAGGAGAGCAGAAAGCTGTGATGGGACCTCCAACTCAACGTCAAGCCTAGGCTGGTAGGGATTTTAACTGGATGAGCAAATTTAATAGATTCTAAGCATTCTTCAAGTTCCCACAGGAACTAAACATTTTAGAACAGCAGCGAACTGTTTTAAGAAGCAGGTGCTCCTTTTAGACCATGGTGACATTTGTAAGGTATTAGAAAAGAGAATCTAATAGAAACAATTCTCTAACCCACCTCTTCCCTAGCTGAGCTGCTTCTTGGGGGCACAGATCTATTTCAAACATGAACTATTCCCCACAGACTTTTGTGGAAGTCTATTTTGTTCAAGCACCTTAAAATGAAAGTAGAGGAATAGGGGAGGCAGTCAGATAACAATATGTTTTAAAGGCTGAGGACCACACTCACAACAAAACCAGGCTGGGAATTATCTCACTGTCCCCAAATAACTTGGAGAAGAAAAGTGTCACCATCTTCCAGGCAAATAGTTTATAATTCAAATATTACTCTAGCAACAAAATTAAGTTTTCCCAAATTTATAAAGACTTCTCATTAACTATTGAGATACTGAACTGTATTTACATAATTTCTGGGTCTTTTTTAGGAACAGTATGTTCAGAACTATGAGTGCAAGGCCTA
Source organism: Miniopterus natalensis (assembly GCF_054644295.1). Lineage (NCBI taxonomy): Eukaryota > Metazoa > Chordata > Mammalia > Chiroptera > Miniopteridae > Miniopterus > Miniopterus natalensis. The sequence continues at coordinate 30,491,729 of NC_142086.1, forward strand.
CACTTCAGTTAATTTTAACTAGGTAAATTTACATAGACACAAAAACAAAAATAACAGGTCTCCAAGAATAATACTGAGCCATGCACTGTATAGCAAGTAATAACTCAAAGTGCAAAGTGAGGAGGGTGATTGAACCCTATGGGTCTCCAGTCTCAACACCTGCCATGATTCCAATGACTTGTTTAGTGGCAAACATCTCTAAAAAACACGAAGCTATGTCCTTGCGGGCTCACTGCTATAATTTTAGTTCTCATTATCAAGTTGGTAGTGCCTGGTCAATGGATGACTGCAAAATTGAAATAAGGTAGAATAAAGCAAAAGAAAAACACAAGCAGTCTTCCCCCACTAAGTCTCCTGACAAAGACTCACCCCCCTTTCCATACTTCACAACTACCTATGTCCCACACTGACATGACCACCACAGCAAGACTGAAGCTCTACAGTGTTGCCCTATGCTTGCAACTGCCTTCCTCTGTTTTCTTTAAAATAATAAATAAATAAATAAATAAATAAATAAATAAATAAATAAATCCAAGTTCCTCAAAACCCCAGAGATGAGCTAATTAAGAAAAATAATTTAATAAACTCACTGATATTGGATTTCTTTTTTCAAGTAAGGAGACTTCCTAAAAATAAATGGCCTTGGATGCCATATTTCAATAAAGAAGTCTGTCATTTTGGATATCTGTTTTACTTTCATTACTTAATTACTCATGATTTGTGTACCCAGCAATTTTAGTAACCCACTGGATATTATGAGGAAACTGGCTGTCTATGCAAGAGAAGAAATATGTGACATATAGCAAGTTTTTTTGGAACTAAAAAAAAAAATCTTGAAATTTCATTTTACACAGTTAAAGATCTAGATTTCTAGATTCTTTGGGGGATAGAGACAGACTAACATTACATCTGTTGATGCTAGTTCTGAAGTATAACATGGTGACAATCCCTTGGACATGAGTTTTGGACTTACCCTTTTGTGTCAAGGTTGTAATGTCACTACAATGCCATCTTACCTCCTTCATCCTACTTATTTCACTACCTGGCTCTTGCAGCCATTTGACTGTACTACCTGCACCTATAAATAAGACTATTGGGAGGTCAGGAGTTCACTGCCAGGCTTAATTGGATAGAAAAAAGTTTGGTAATTTAAAAAGTAATTAATTAATTGTAAGTCTCCTTAAATTATCTTTGTGTATATATATATATATATATATAGAGAGAGAGAGAGAGAGAGAGAGAGTAGATATTTCTATTCAAATACATAAACATAAAATCTTAGTAAACATGTTCTAGGAAACACAGTAAGTATCATTATTATAAGATTTCCAGAGAATCCAGCCGTATATCTGAAAACTAGTATCTCAAAAGTCTGGTCTTCTTTTGGATAGACACTTTCACTAAATATTAATGTTATTTAGATATGACATTTTAAAATTTATTTTAGCAGGCCATATGCTTTATCTCTGAAAAAGTATAATTCAGTAAAATATTTATATATTTCTACATAATGCTTTACTTCACAATATACAGGGGTGCTTTGCCAAGGCCCGTGTTTACATACCTATAGTCATAGTTATTAAGATGCTCAGAAGAAATTCAGGTTGAAGCAGTGATGTCTTCAATAACATTCCTATACAGAGAGTAGTTATGTCTCTTGTTTATATATATATACACATATATATGTATATGTATATGTG